>NC_088364.1:41347163-41374663 GCF_034508935.2 Berghia stephanieae | reverse complement strand
TTATTATTATTATTATTATTATTATTATTATTATTATTATTATTATTATTATTGACATTGAACTCTCATGCGTACATCAATTTTACAGAGATGAAGAAATAATATGATGTTTATAATAACCTACGAGCGAATATTATGATTCGAAGTCCTGATAACGAACTCTATTACTACTTGCCTCCTCCACTCACCAGCTGGTACACATCTTTCTTTGTGTGCAGTATTGTAGATGCATCAAATACAAATAACAACAAATATATTTTTAAAAAGCAAAAAGGGGCAAAAAACATCGGTGGCAAAATTGAATGGAGTATGAACAGTTTGTGTTTACATAAGCAATTGATTTCCAAGTTTACTCTTGGTCACCCTCTATTAAAATCACACGTGACACGTGCTTCAATCCTGAGTTTACCAACACTGAAAACAAGGTTTCTTTAAAAGTCTATATCTAGATGCGCTTGGCTTAGAAATTCACAGAATTGCAATCGGGATTATAACGGACCAACACACAAAACTATGTGTAACCTTGAACGTCTATAGTCTGGTTAATACAGTTTAATGAGAATTATTCATAAATATGGATGGCAAAAAACAATAACAAAGCTCTGAGTGACGTCAACTTCGTTCTGTATAGATAGAACGAAGATGACGTCACTCTGACCTTTGTTATTGTTTTTCTCCCAAATACCTCAATCGATTGAGCCCCCATTACCGCTGCGAAATTTTAATTCTCTGTTGTCTTCTGGCACTTTCCTGTTCATATGAGACTGATTCATAGAATTAAACGAATGAGAATACGTACGAAGCCTAAAAAGTGTCCACCAATGAAAGCATTCAGCGCCATTTTGTTGTTGGCTGAGAATGTAGTAATTACCATTCATTCGGTATCTATGTCAACATAACGACACAAGAAAAACAACAAACAATATCAAAATCCACAATAAAATGTTTCAGAACTGTTGCGTATATTTATGGCACAACGAAGCTGTCAAAAAATGAAGTTAGAGAATGTGTGTAATCATGTATTATAATAACCTGTAATGTGTTTTCCAACCACCACATCATCTACTACTACAACCACCACCACAATATCATCACTAACACTACTACTACAACCACCAGCCCCACATCATTATCACTACCACTACTACTACACCACCACCAGCACATCATCATCACTACCACTACTACAATCACCACAACCACATCGTCATCACTACCACTACTACTGCAACCACCACCACCATATCATCATCATTACCACTACTACCACAACCACCACCACCACTACTATTACAACCACCACCACATCACTACCTCAACTACTACAACCACCACCACAATAGCATCACTACCACTACTACAACCACCACAACCACATCGTCATCACGACCACTACTACTACAACCACCACCATATCATTACCATTACCACTACTACTACAACCACCACTACCACCATATCATTACCATTACCACTACTACTACAACCACCACAACCACATCGTCATCACTACCACTACTACTGCAACCACCACTACCACCATATCATCACCATTACAACTACTACTACAACCACCACAACCACATCATCATCACTACCACTACTACTACAACCACCACCACATCATCATCACTATCACTACTACTACAACTACAACCACCACCACATTATCATCACTACCACTACTACTACTGCAACCACCACCACCATATCATCATCATTGAAATATTTTTTTTTAAATTGAGCTTTATATAGTGCAATATCTACTAAATGTGCTCAAAGCGCTTTACAAGGGGTCCCTGGTCAACATTTAACATGTAGGACGGGACATGACGCCTGTTAGGCGATATTACAATTTTTCGGACAAAGACAACTCTGTTAACGGCCAGGTACTCATTTTACACCTGAGTACGGTGAGAGAATGTGAGTAAAGAGCCTTTTCCAAGTACTCAACTATGCGCGAGCGCGAGACTCGAACCCAGGACCTTCCGATCCGGAAGCGAGTGTCATACTACTAGACCACATAGCCGCATCATTACCACTACTACTACAAACACCACCACCACATCATCATCACGACCACTACTACTACAACCAACCACCACCACCATATCATTACCATTACCACTACTACTACAACCACCACCACATCATCATCACTACCACTACTACTACAACTACAATCATCACCACCACCACATCATCATCACTATTACTACTACAACTACAACCACCACCAACACCAATCACCTCACTAACACTCAGTACTACAATCACTACCATTAGGTTTTGGAGTTTTACTTCATTTGAAATAAGGAAACTTCGGAATTGTATCTGGCATTGTGTTTATATATCATAATATAATTCTAATCAGTTATCTATTTAGAACTAGATACTATACAATATGTATGCCAAATACCACCCCAATTCCCCTTTCTTGTGTGCGGGAATTCCTCTTTCGGCATTGAAATTGAGTGTGAGAGAGTCATCACTACACACATAAACAACAGAAACAATTTAAAAACAAGACTATGACACGCAACCACTCACACACGAGGCTATACTATTTATCCTTTTCTCTATATAGAATAGGACAAGACAAACAATAGCTTGACTCTCGCTACACTTCGCATTGATGTTTGTCGTCTCACGAGTTCAACTCTCGGTCGACCTGTCAATATTCCTTTTTGCCTCGGACGTAATCATTAATAGAATGTTGTGTGGTTTTGACCGTGAAGAAAACCTTAAGAAGTCACATTTATATCATTTTAGAGAGATCGTTTTGAATAATTTTGAGTTAAACGAGCGAGCAGCAACTTTTTTTCATGAACGGCTGATCAGCGCTTGTTTACTATAGTAACGCGATTCCCAGCCAACATCAAAATGGCGGATATTTTTCTCATCGAGGCCGCTGGTTGGTTAGCCAATAAGAGCACCGTACGGTTTCCATTGGGTAAATTCCTTGGACTGATTAGACATAATGCCGGTTTTATTGAAAATTCAAATTTGTTTTGTAAAATCCTATTGAACACAGATGCCATCAGTTTTAGCAGGTGGATTATTATATTATGACTATATGGTGGAAGTACTTGCATTGAATTGATACCAGGTCGTGGTTCCCTTCTTTATTTTGAATACAATCAATTTCTTAAAATTCATATAATCCATTTCCCCAGTGAATTTTATGATCTTCGAGCAAAATATATAAGATATTAAATGCAGAAAATATCTCTCCATGCACAAATAAAAGCTCCTTGGAGTTTGCCTGCAAAGTCGAAAATGTATTGTCTATTAAGACAATAGAAATTGAGTTCAAATTTTATTCAATACTTGAATTATAAATTTTGAGTTGATCAACTTATCATCACGTTCATTGAACAGACAGCTATGCTTGTATTGAATATTTTCAAAAATAGAAAAAAAAGAAGTATTATCCAGGAATTTTATAATTTTGTCGTCAGATCTTAGGTCCCCTGTTTCCATTCTTCTCTTGTTAGAATTGGTCATGATCCAATTGCCTGAACTATTAATATTGATAACCTCCCTCTTCAGGATTTTTTTTGGAGGCATTCTGGTTATCTGATAGTTGTGCTTTACAATGTTGGGCACAGTTTTGTCATTTTCTTACCATTTTTGTCTTCTTACATGAACTCAGCATCTCCATTTAAGCATGGCTTACTTTTTTTCTGTCTGTACTTTGGTTTCTACGTGTTATCCTTTTGAATATTAATGCTTTTTGTTATTACTCTAGTCGTATAGAGTACAACTCTATATTTGATTTACTTGCTATTACTTTAACTGACTTTCTTATTCTCTTTTGCAGCCAAACTGTCATGTTGTGTCTCATTTTGTTGAATCATCTCAGCTTAAAAAAAAAAAAAAAACTGTTCTACTATTGGCGTTGATACTATTTCATCTGGCAAAGGCCCTTTGTTATATATATTTTTCCAAAAAAGCATTTCAGTCAAATTTTCACCCTGGTAGGTCAATTTCTTAGATATTGTATTTTTTCTCTTTTGTTAATTTACGAAAACTGTATTTAATTTATTCTTTTTCTTTATTGTTTTTACAGTTCTGCTAACAGCATTATTTGTTTTTTTGAAAACCAGCAGTTTTGAGAATGTTATCATTGACTTGTCTTCTACAATTATTTACCATAAGTAAACAGATTTCTTTTTTTTTTTTCTTCTTCTCTTTCTCTTCTTTTTTCTTCTTCTTCTTCTTCTTCTTCTTTCTTCTTCTTCTTCTTCTTCTTCTTCTTCTTCTTCTTCTTCTTCTTCTTCTTCTTCTTCTTCTTCTTCTTCTTCTTTCAGCTTATCTCTCGTTTTGCAGGGTTGCCATAATGAATACCACATCTCCATGCATCTCGATTAAATGCTCATCTTCCTCCAGGCCTAGTTCTTTCAAATCACTCTTTCCCCTATCCAACCATCTAGTCTTCTAGCGTCCCTTTTCCCCCTTTTTTGCTAATTGTGTATTTAATACTTTCTTTCCCGAATAGTCTCTCTCTCTCTCTCTCTCTCTCTCTCTCTCTCTCTCTCTCTCTCTCTCTCTCTCCCTCGTCTCTTTACTTGTCCAAACCATCTCGGTCTATCTTCTCTCATCTTTATCGATACATTTTCCCCTTCAGTCAACCTCCAAATCCATTCATTTCTCACTTTATCTTTTCTTGTCCAACCAAACGACCATCTTTACATCCTCATTTCTGCCACATCAACTTCTTTATCTTGTTTCTTTGTCATAGCTGCTGTCTCTAATCCATACAACATTGCCGGTCTTACAACAGATGTATATATTTTTCCCTTCAACTTTGCAGAAATTTGTTACATATAACTCGAGTTACCTCCAATTATTCTAGCCTGTCTGGATTTTCTTAACATCCTTCTCATTTCCCCTATTTCCTTGTACAGTTGCTCCTAAGTATTTGAATTGGTTTGTCTCCAGCACATCCTCTTCTACTATCTTTATTTACAGCCCTGCTGACTGTTGTCCAATGCACAAATACTCTGTCCTTGATCTGCTTAGTCCCCTTATTCCCCGCACCTGTCTCCAGCACCCCAGCTCATTTTATGACTTAGCTTTTGTATCATTCAAAAGTACGTTGTCTGCATACATAAATATTCCATGGTGCCTTACACCGAATCTGTTCTATAAGTACTTCCATTACAATTGCAAAGAGCAGTGGGCTGAGTCCGGATCCTTGATGTAGTTTTACTCTTCCATTAAATGGTTCATTTGAGCCAACAGCTATCCTTACCATTGTCTTACTACCTTCATACATATTCTGAATAACCGAGAGATTTCTCTTTTATCCCTTAGCGCTTAGACACTACCCCATTAGTTAACTGATATTGGTTTGATAATGTGAAGATGCCTTTTTCACAATGGTTTTGTTTCAGTTGGTGATGATATTAAAGAGATGTGTCTTATGAAGTTTTCTGATGTCTGCTGTGGTTGGTTTCCAAATTTTAGCTATGTATCCCGATGCAAGATTCCAGTTTTAGCTGCTGTAAATGGCTATGCAGTACGTTTAAAAATAAATGTTATCAAAAATTAATCTTAAGGTATTAAAAATTTACATTGTTTAATTCTGATTTTCATGTCAGTGATATGTTTAATTCTGGTCTCAAACACGTTCATTGTGCAACCTCTCTGCATTGTCACTATTTAAAAAGTAATCCGTAATACAAGAAACTGTAGGTAGCAACCAATACCGTCTCATGTCACACTTCGAAATCTACCTCCTTCCTTCTTTATACACAATAAATATGATACTAGATTGAACATTTGATTTTATTTATTTCATTAAAAAAATTCTGTAGCTATCGTTTCCTTTAAAAAATATAAATTTCTATGCAAGTGTTAATACTATTTCAATTTTATGAATTATTTTGACCCCAACAAACTTTTCTTTCCTCACGCAGGACAACGAGCTTGGTGTCGGTAACAAGGGAGTGTGTACATATACATATTTAGAGGTCGTCCAACACAAAGAAACTGTTTTATCTTCTTTTTTTTTTACGAATGAATATTGAATGCCTGTTTCGGTTACAATAAAATTTTGTATTAATTGCGATGAAACCGATATTAACTCATTTGCTGATAAATTTAAAATTATCTTTATCTTAGCTGATTGAAAGAAAAAAAAATTAATTCGATTTCACGAACAGTACATATCTTGATATATATATATATATATATATATATATATAATATATATATATATATATATATATATATTTATTGTGTGTGTGTGTGTGTGTACGTGTGTTAACTAACGTCAGTATTAAACAAACAAAAACAATTAATCCTGATTAATGGCTGCATGGAAAAAATGCAAGAAAAACAAAACATATTTCATCACACATACCGTACTAACTCTCTCTCTCTCTCTCTCTCTCTCTCTCTCCTCTCTCTCTCTCTCTCTCTCTCTCTCTCTCTCTCTCTCTCTCTCTCTCTTCCTTTCTCTTTCATTTCCCCTCTTTCTTTCCTTCTTTCATTCTTTCTCTCTCACCCTCTCTTCATTCTTCTATCTCTCTCTCTCTTCTTTCTTCTCTCTCTCACTCTCTCTCTCTTTCACTCTCTCACACTATCTCTCTCTTCCTTTCTCTTTCATTTTCCCCTCTCTCTTTCCTTCTTTCTTTCTTTCTCTCTCACCCTCTCTTCTTTCTTCTCTCTCTCTCTCTCTCTCTCTCTCTCTCTCTCTCTCTCTCTCTCTCTCTCTTCGCCTTATCCTTTCAAAATAAATCTCCAAAAATTAAAAAGGCTGAATCAGTTACCAGGCAATTTGGAGGCAACAAGCAGGGATCACTGTATTTTTAGAGGCCCTGTCCCCCTCCATGTGCTCACATACTAGGTAACTCTTACGAACTCCAAATGATTAACTTTTTCATTCATGCATATGAAAGCCTAATTAGATTTCAGACTTTGGATGGGGTCATCTATGTTTTGAGACGTTAAAAATGTATATTCTATAAATGGCTTGCTAGGTGTTCAGTTAATTGTTGGAGAACAACTTTTTCCAGTAACTTCGAAATATACAGTAAGTTGGAAATCGTCCTGTAATTTTTCAAGTTATATGCATCGAGCCGTTGCTTTTTAAAGAGAGGCTTAACAATGGCGGTTCGGCATTCTAGGGAATATGCCTTGTTCTAAAGAGTTATTGATTATATTTGTGATAGATGGTACAACATCATCTTTTGACTGCTTCAGAAAACAGGTCGGCATTGGGTCTAACTGGCAACTCTTATTTTCAGATTTACCGATTAGTTTCGTAATTTGTTCATTTGTAACTTCTTTAAAATTCGTTCATTCATCTCCATGAAATTTGTTTGTGATTTTGCATTTCTGAAAATTAAAGTTGTTATCCAAAGAATTTCGTATTTTTCTTATCTTGTCAAAAGAGAAGTCAGAAAATTTCTCAGCCATATCCCTTTCACTGGCATATAATGGTAGTTGTGCTTTTGCTTCGTTTCCTAAAATTTCGTTTGTCAACCTGAAGAAACCTTTTGAATTGACACGTTGTTGAATTTTGTTTTGTAGAATTCTGCTTTTGTTCGTCGTGATAATTTATTGAGTTTATATCTATGGTATAGAAAATTTGTTTATGGATGAGAAGACATATTTTCCTCCATTTCTCCTCAGCCCTCCTTTTCTCTCTTTTGGCTGTCTTCACGTGTTGGTTTTCTCTCTTTCACAGTACGTTTTTGAAGTGGGGCGTGGGCATCAAGCACTTTGGTCACATTAGAAATATATTTGTTGACATTTAAATCACTGAGTTCAGCCATTTGTGTCAATAGATCATGTCTAAAAACCTCAACATTTTTTTTAATGCTCTGGAAATAATTTCAACTTTTGAACTTCAATGGTTTTTCTATACAAGACGGAATTTCAAATTCAGTCAAGTAATGGTCTGAAATACACTTATCTTCAATTTTTACAGGAAAGGCAAGTGCAAGGTTTTTGCTTGTTATAACCCTCTCAAGAATATATCCAAAAGTATGAGTGGGCTCTTTTACGTGTTGAGTCATATCGTGTTCTTTAAGGAAGGCTTTATTGGCTTTTGATCCCGGATTATCGTATTCAAAATGAATATTGAAATCTACCAATAAAATGAAATCGTCTTTTTCAATGACGAGGGATGTTAGCATGTCTTGAACCTCATTAATAAATTCATTTATAGTGCATTTGTTCTCTTTACTAGGTGGTGGTCTATGATTGTACATAAATGAATATTCCGATTACATCGATCTAAATTAAGATCCACTGACTCAAATGTTTTGTTGGCTTATTGACTTTTGTCAAACGAGATTATGGTTGATAAAAATGAGTGGTATATCACTGCAATTCCATCTCCCGATCTGCCACTTCGAGGAAATGATTTAATTTTATAATCAGGCGGAACAAGGCTTGCTGTAATTATTTCGTCCCCATTTCCCCGAAGCCATGTCTCAGTCATTATCAAAATGTCGATTTGTTTTTCTGATATCGAGTCTCTAATTTCTTTGGTTTTGTCACGGCTCGATTGACAGTTTAACTGGCACACCACCAGTTTTTTCCTTTATTATTCCCCTTTTAAAATATTCACTATTGATACCATTGTCAGGGTCAGAGATGGTGTTTATATAACACAATGTAGGTGGTGGTCATTGTTCGGGCGATGACCGTAATGAAATGGGTTTGAATTTCTCTCACCGTCTCGATATCTTCATCTAAATTTGGAATCAGGAGCACAGTTGAAGTTCAATTGACACACCATATGAATGAAACCAATAAATAGGATTTTAAAGTGTAAAAACATTCTAGTTCATTGCAACAAAATAATACTGGATTGGGATCACAGGTCACATTTATTTAACATTCCCATTCTCAACAAATAATATAACAATTACCTATTCATTCCGGGATGCAGAACACCAATGTGCTTTTTAATACTATTATTATTCCATTTCACTTCTATCTAAAGACTTTCTGCTTACTGTAGTGTAGTGAACCACTCAAGCATTAGCTAGCATTATTAGCAATTCAGTTTCTTGAAAGATTGATATGTACATTAGAATTCAATATCTTAGACAAGATGCAGATAGATTATTTTAAAAGAGAATATTGAGGATGGTTGTTTATTTATTTATTTGTTTTGTTATTTACTATTTATTTTAATTATTATTTTTTGTGTGGAGCAATATGAAACAGTATTATTATTTTATTATTAATCATGTCCTCATATTTGTCTCCCAACTTTATAAGAGCAACACATACCAGCACCTAAAAAGATTTTTTTTAAATGTACTCTTGGACTTTGAAAATTCCGAGCTGTTTTTGTTGCGTCAGTAGCTCAATGGTACTGTTTTTACTGTGTTTTATCTTGTACTTTTTGTTACTGTGTTTTATCTTGTAATTTTTTTACTGTGTTTTATCTTGTTATAAGTCGAGTGATTTGATTTTGAGCAACACATATGTGAGCCTCTGACACAAAGCGGTATCATGTTGGGAAATTGAATCTATAGCTAAGAATGTGACACTTTGTGCTGATTTCTATTCATTATTAACTATAGATAATTACTTACATTGCAACTAACTCAAAGTTCCCATTTCTTATCCTCTTAACTTTAAATTCACTTTTAGGGGTCTGATTCATCCTGATACTATGTTACTACTACTACTTTGAGATTGTGGGTCACATCTGGCCAACTTGGGTAATAAATAACTCGAGGAATTATGTGGACCAATGTGACCAAAATAGCTGGAGAACTGTTTTGCACAATGTGGCTAAATAAACCCAGGATTTTTTGGGCAATATTATGACAAAGATTTTTAAAAAAAGAAGAATAAAAACAAAGACAAAAACATAAAGAACACCCAGCAAAACAAATGGTATGCGAATACTGACAATAATGACCTTTGAATCAGGATATCTCGGTTACAAGCCTGACAGCTTAACCACTAACCTACAGGGCTACTTGCCTTAAAGTAAAGTAATTTTGATCATGTCTTTCTCAATCTTTTTTTTCCAACTTATGAATGACATTTTAAAAAAATCATTCTTAAAATTTAATGTTGGTTTCAAATATGTACTTCATATTTGTGATTTATTATCAAAGCCATCATAAATAAATGTTCCTTTTTTGTGTTAACTCACGTGCCTTATTTTCAGGGTCTTAGTGATGACTGGGTCAGAAAACTGAATTGACCGATTGGTTGAAATTTTCACATTGCCCAAATAACTAAAAGGAAATAAAACACGAAAAGCATTGCGCATGCTACAACCAAGAAGATCTACTTATTAATGTGATATTTATTGATTTAAAAAGCATTATTATACAGTCATTTTGAAAAATTAGCATTGCTTGTGTTGGTTATATGCTGTATTATTACAATCATATGATACTCTGTTGTGAAAGTGATTTATACACAAGATTTATTTTGATTTTATGTCTCTCCCTAAAGGTGCTGGGGAGACTCAGATACTAACAAAGGCTATTGGAAAATCTAAAGCCATGGAGATGATTCTCACTGCTGATAGAATATCTGCACAGGAGGCTGAAAAATCTGGTGGGTTTATAATTCAATATCAATCCAACTCTGGAATGGCCCCATCTGAGAGAGAATTTTTAGCATAATGCTGTTCTTGATCACCTCGTTTGGATTTTGAATGCCTACTTTTGCTGTCTTAATTACTTATAATCCCCCTATATATCTGTTGTCATCATCCATTTGGCTTTCTGTCTTCAACCTAGAATAAAACTACTTGACCTTGCTCGATCCCTAGTTGGGCTTCCTAGCTAGGAGAATGCATGATCTGGCAGTCAGGAAATTACTATTGTTAAATTAAAAATTAATCTTAAAATTTTGTTAGGATCAATTTCTCCATCTAAAAATTCAGCATCTAATCTTGAATTATTAGCGTAATGCTTGAGTTTTCAACATAACAAAATAAATCAACCTCACTTTCCCCATGTCTGTTTTCCTTTCCATGTTCCTTTTTGTCTTGTAATAAGATTACTTTGTTTAGCCTTAGCCCTGGACGGCTGGGATTCTTATCAGATTGGAAACCATATAACGTGTTCCTTTTGTAGAGAATGTGAGTAAAGAGCCTTTTGCAAATACTCAACCTTGCGCTGCTAGTCAGAAGGCAAGTGTCATACCACTAGACTACAAAGTTGCACGAGCCAAATGTAAACATTTCGATTGTACTCAAAGCACAAAGAGAATTTGGACTTTTTAGAGGGGGGCTAATATATTGGTTGAGATGCAACCAAAATGAAAACAACTTGGTCCAAAATGGAGAAAAGATGTTTGTTTTTCAGATAAACCCGGTTATTAATCTTATATTAATAACAAATTTGAAATTTTTGTTGCTTTAAAATTTTAAAACAGCATTTTGCTCCCATTAATGACAATTTTTGTTTGATTGAGTGGTACCCTGAGAGGTAGGGCTATATGAATACACTTGAAAGCTTCCCCTTTCAGATTAAACCTAATTTGGCTTTGTTAATCATCGGCAGAGGCATCACTGGTTGATTGATCTGATTTAAAGAAAGTCATTTTGCCCTTCCACAGCGCAAAAAAAAAAAACAAAAAAAAACAACAAAACAACAAAATTTTTTTTTATAAATATAGGTGTATATTTATTCATGAAAAAATGATATCTTATTGGTACCTAATATCATGAATTTGTTACGACTTAACCCTTTTGCCCATTTGAACTATTTCATGTGCGACAAATCAAAATTCCTTTACCTTTAACCTTGCCTATCTTATATCACCAGGTCTTGTAAGCAAAGTGTTTCCTCAGACTAACTGGTTGCTGAAACAGTGAAAACAGCAGAGAAGATTGCCAGTTATTCAAACCACACTGTTGCCATGTGTAAAGAATGTGTCAATAGATGTAAGAATTTTTATCATCTATCTTTTATTGTTAAAGATCCAATCAGTCTCACTCAACTCATTCAGTCCTCTCTGCAGTGTTGTGTGCTAGAGGCAATAGCAAATGATTGCCAATGTTCTTGGTCTTTCGCTGCATGATTTGCGATTTGAAGGCTTAGGCCCTGGGCTTTTTGTTCTCTCTGTACAGTTCTTCTCCAGGTTTCCTTGTGGAGTTCAGTACCCAAATTAATATGGTTATATAATACTTCTTTAATGTTTCAATACCAACCCGAATACCATTGTAGATCTTTTATTAATCTGCAAAGATTTGGTGTTGATATTTATAAGAAGTAAGATTTCAATGTCTTGCCAGAAAAAATAATAAAAGAGAAAAGAATTCTATAGACTTGTCTGGGTAATTGTAAAAACGAAGATGAGCATTTATATAGAACATTATTCATTTAACATGTAGGATGAGACATGGCAGTTGTGAGGCGATATTACAATTTTTTTTATCAACTTAGATAATGCTGTTAATAGCCACGTACTCGTTTTACACAGGAATACAATGACAGAATGTGAGTAAAGACTTTTTCCAAGAACTCAACTTAGCACATCTCTGAGTGGGACTTTAACCCTGGACTTTCTGGGTGGAAGACTGTTGTCATGCCACAAGAGCACACATTCGCACAAACAGGCAAACATGCTGACCATCATACCTGTGTCTCTCCTTCAATGAACAGTAAAACCTTCCTATACAGTCTTTCCACTACCTTATACTGCAAACTTTTCCAAATTAATGACAAACATAGACTATCACGTTAATGACAAAATTATTTTTTTATGCAGCCAACTTTCAATCCAGCCAAATTTGCTAGTTCCAGTAAAGGAGGTATGATAGGGTTTAATTGAATATTTACTAAGTTTATGTGCACCACTTGGTGGTGTTCAATAAAAATGAATATAACAACTTCAAGAAATAATAAGCTAGGTATATAATAAGGAACTTTTGGGGCTCAGAACCCTTCTTCAGCCAATAGCAAATTTAATTTTGAAAATTGGTACTATGATACATATAATTCATAAAGATATAGGAGAGGGGACCTCTCAGATCTTGTTGGCATAAATAATGGAAAAATGTGAAACGATTTTTTGTTTGGTAACTTCTTCTTCTCTCTATGAGGATTCAATATACTATTTGAGTTTTGGTTGTTGATTGAAGAATGGTTTTGAGACCAAAATATTCCTTGTTAAGTAATTTGTTCTTTTTTTAAAGCTTGTTATATTCAATTTTGTTCAACACATTTTACAGTCTACAGCTTCTAGCAGCATATTCACTTCACTTGGTGAGAGGGTAATAAATATATACCAAAACATTTTTTTGAGACCTGTGAAATTTGATGGTGATAAAGGTTTCCTATCCACTTTAATTAATTTCCAGCTTATGAAATGTTTTTGAATGAAGGTTTGAATTATGAGAAGAGAATGTTCCATGCAACATTTTCCACAGTAAGAAACATTTTTAATTGTTGATGTTTGCAGTCCGTTCTCTTGTTTTAATTTGAAGTAAATTACAATACAATATTTGAGAAATTCACCATCTTATAGTTGACATTTAATAAACCCCCCCATCCCAAAAAAATTAACTAGCGCAATATCCAATAAATATGCTCCAAACCCTTTACAAGGGCTCCATAGCCAGCAGCAACACAACATGTAGGACTACTTTTGATGCCTGTAAGGCAATATTACAATTTTCTTCAGACAGAGACAATGCTTTTTATGGCCAGGTACTCATTTTACACCTGAGTATGGTGAGGGATTTTGAAAAAAGAGCATTTTCCATGGACTCAACTATGTGCTGTTCAGATCAGGACTCGAACCCTGGATTTTCCGATCTGAAGGCGAGTGTCATACCCATAGACCACATAGCCGCGCAAAACGGATTTTTTATTATTTAATTTTTTAAAATGTCTTTAATATTGTATCAATTTTTTTATGATCGACAAATTTCAGTCGGAATTTGGGGAAAGTCAATAATTCGCATCTGACTGACTTACATTATGAAAGTAAAAGATTTTTTTTTGTTTTTAAGAGAAAGAGAGAAAGTGTGATTTGCTGGGCTTATGTGAATACAGTGAAACCTCAGTATCACGTCCAGATATATCATGCACCCGGTTATAAAAGTGGTTTATTAAATCCCCAGTTTCCTACCTCTTTGTCTTTAATAAAATTTATCAATTATAGCAGGGACTTAAAAGAGATTAATAGGATAACAGGGGTGCCGAAACCCACTTAACATCTCCAAATACACTGAATTAGCCCACATTATGCTCAGCTTTGCCGACAGCTAACGGCAATACGAGCTGGGTTAGGCCTGTGTGTGTGTGTGTGTGTGTGTGTGTGTGTGTGTGTGTGTGTGTGTTTGTGCATAGGCTACTTATACTACATCATTTTCAGTATAACGCTTGCCTTGGTGCAGGCAGACAATGTGTAGTACAAAACACACACACCCACACACACACACATTCACAAACACACACTCACACACAACAGTCAGCTTGAGAGAGAGAGAGAGAGAGAGAGAGAGAGAGAGAGAGAGAGAGAAAGATAAAGATAAAGATATATATATATATATATATATATATATATATGTAGAGAGAGAGAGAGAGAGAGAGAGAGAGAGAGAGAGAAAAGAGAGAGAGAGAGAAAGAGAGAGAGAGAGAGAGAGAGAGAGAGAGAGAGAGAGAGAGAGAGAGAGAGATTACAAATGATAACAAATGGTGGTTTCGGCCATCTGCGTTGTTTTCCTTGATATTCGGCTATAACAGGCCTGGTTATAACTGGGATTTTAGTCCGGTCCCAGCATAGCGAGGTCCGACTGTACTTCTTAGGTGAATTTTTTTTACATCCACATATGAAACGAACATGGGGATGAGATAATGATCTAAAACTCATGACTCTAAACAAATACCAACTTTTTATGAAAAATATTTGAATTGTTTTTTTTGTTGTTGTTTTTAATGAAATAATTGTATTTATTTGTTGTTTTCACCAGCACGACAGAAAAGAAAACATGACAGCTTTTGTGGAGAAGCGAAAACCAGACTTTAAAGATTGCTGAATGTTGTGATGTCAAGAGGAGAGTGTCACTGTTTATTGATTGATGAAAAACGTGTTATGTTAAAACTGTCATAGAAAATGCTTTACAAATATACTTCCTGTAATTACAGGTTCTCTTTGTGTAATTACAGGGCTCCTTTCAGAAAGCAAAATCAGGGCTGGAGGATGGAATGATAGAATTAAAGGATGTCACAAACTCATTTACTGATTATTGTTCTTGCTCCGCTTTACCCCATAGTCGATTGTAATCTGATGCAGCTGCTCTTGTTATAAAGTTAATTCCATGTAACAATATTGTTTTGAATTACAGGTTACATAAACAAAGACTCCTAACCCCTCCCCCCCAAAGAGGAATCAAGAATTTTTAAAAATCAAATTTGAGACCAAAAGTGGAATCAATGTACTGTAATTGACTACAGTATGCTTTGCTGCAGATAATGTAATAGACAATCCAAAAGTACTGAAATGATATAGTATAAAATGTGTAAAAATTTGCAGATTGATTAAAGACTAAAAGGGGGTCAAATAATAGTGATAGAGGACACAGCCCCTGGCAGTCTCAAAACAAAGCATTGCATGGATGGATTTGGCCTTGACAAGACCCCCATCCATTCAATGTTTTTCTATGAGACGGCCTTTGCCTGTGTATTATTATTTGACCCCCTTCAGTCTTTAAACAGTCTGCACGTTTTTACAGATTGTATCATTTGAGTACTTTTGGATTGTCTATTACACTATCAGCAGCAAAGCATGTCATTATCAATACAATAACAGTAAGTTGATTCCACTTTTTGGTCTCAAATTCCGCTTTTTATGCATTTCAATTCCTCTTTGTGGGTATTGGATTGATCTGCTATCAGCAACTGGGCTGAAATGCAGGACATGGGGTGGTGATGCAGGACTGTAGTCCAAAATGCGGTACTGTCTGGCACCCTCCAAGACATCTAATCATTATTTGCTCAAACGGAAAAAATTGTGCCATAGATTTAGATATGAAAATAACTCCTCCCCATTAATAAGTTTATTCCTGATCACTTTTGAAATGGAATCTTCTGTATGATTTTAAAAAAAGAAGTCTCCACAATGTTCATGTATTATGTGTTATAAAGTTGATGAGAGATCCATATATTGATCAAATATTACATTTAGTGAGATGGTAGACTTCAAATACCGATTATGATATTGAAGCAATGTAAAAAATAAAAACAAAAAGGAAAAAAAATGTTTTGTTTTGCTTGTTACATCTCTAGTGTTTAGCAATAACATTAAGATGTAAAATCTGGTTTTTATTTAATTTTTATGACTTTTTTTTTTGTAATATTATCAGATAAACATGGAATGGTGGGGCTGTTTTATTCCCTTTTTATCCATGTTCTTTTCTATGTGAGCTTCCCATCAATTAATATCTATAACTATGTTACTCAAAGGAGACTCATCTGACCAATGGTATTCAAGTGCGAGGAAGACGTTGAATCTGACTATCGTTGAAATTGAAGAGTTTTGACACTATTTGAAGACTTGTTTTCTCGACTGTTTCTCTAGAGCATTCCAGTCTTTAATGGTGCAGAGTGCAAATGAATATTTCAAAATTAATGTCATTGGAACGAGATTACATGCAACCTCTGGATAATGACACCCCTGAATAACGACAACTCCTGGATAGTGACATTGACCTCTGGATTTTTTTGCAATATAATAGTAGTAATAAAAACCCCAAAATAACTGTAATGTATTTATATTCCTGTTTGAGACAAATATTTTCTAATTTTGGCCTCACTAAAATAATTATATATGACTGATAATGGTGCTACCTTCAAAAGTGATGATTTCCAAAGATTTCTATCAAATAATGGGGTCAAACATTTTACATCATCCCCTCTCCAGTCAAGCTCAAATGGTGCAGCAGAGAGGGCAGTGCAAACTTTTAAAAATTCTTTAAAGAAAATGATTTCAGGTTCCCTTGAACAAAGAGTTTGAGATTTTAAACTCGCTACCGCGTTACCGCTCATTCAGTAACTCATCTGAGCTTCTGCTAGGGCGAACATTTCGCACACAATTAGATTTATTACATTCTGATGTGATTGAAATAGTACACAAAATTCAAGAAAACTAAAAGATATATCATGATAAGAATACCCAGAAAATGGAAATAAAAGAAAATGATAATGCCTTAGAGACTATACCAGTAATAATAGAAAATGGGTGCCTGAGGTTGTAAAGGCACAAACTGGACAACTTTGGATTATTTTACCTAAATGCATAGCATCGATATATTAGTAACCAGAGAGCAGAGTAACATCAACTTTATTTATTTTCTTTTGTAAACAATCAGCTCTGTTTATTAGAGCGAGATTCGCTTGGGGGGGGGGGGGGGTTAATAATTAGTTCTCACCAAATTATATCAATCAGTACTTAAGCGTTTGATGTTACACATAGTTTTGTGTGCTGGTACATTAAATTCGGCTGGCGGATGTTGTGAGTATTTCAACTAATCGCATAAAACTATTTGTAAAGAGTGTTAAATTCAACGCATCAAAACAATGTCGTGCTTTAATTAAACTTTGAAGGATGATTAGGAAGGTCATTAGATACATTGCGATGCTCCATTTCATTTAAAGCCTGTCGAAATACAAGATATACATCTAAATCTACAAGTGTAAATTTCTCATCGAGTTCGTTTCTCATAATGATAAGAATGTCAATCTTTCAAGTAATGGACGCAGAGAGCCACCCGCTGTTCGTTTTCCCAATCACTCAGAATGTGCGAGATGTTCGCCCTCTCGCCAAAATGTTGTCTCTGCACCACAGTGGATATGTTTACCGTTACCAAGTTCCGCAATCAAATTTTCATTGTCCATGTGAAAAGAGTGTAAGTGTCATTGTAATTCAGCAATAGAAGAGAACTAGGTAAGGGGAATAGAATATTGTTTGATATGAATTTAATCGATCAAATTAATTGGAAGTCAACCTAATAATAGTGATAATAATATATATATATAATAATATTAATAATAATAATAATAATAATTAATATATAATAATTAATAATAATAATAATAATAATAATAATAATAATAATAATAATAATAATAATAATAATAATAATAATAATAATAATACTTTATTGATCCCATCCGAAATTATCACCTGTTTACATCATCGCAAAAGATAATAATTAGATAGTATCATCGTAGTGATTGAAGCGAGGAGAGATAACTATAGTCAGATTTTTATTTATTAATGGCGCGTGTCTTTCTGGTTTTTCTCAGCTGTCCCTCTATCAAAAGTTGTAAAAAAATGTGTTAACCTCTGAATCAATTTGTCTTAACTGAATCTTGATTTTGGACCCTATTGATGTCATATTTAAACAGTTTTCTTCTTTAAGACCTATAAAAAACTATTATAAAACAACTGACATAAAATTAGAAATTTTACACTGTAAAAAATGAAAACAGGTTACGCACCACAAAGTATGAATGAATTTATCTATATCCAAAAAATCTTGTGCTGACGTAGTGATTATGAGTTCACGTCATACTTCTTTCCAAATAATAATGATTCGCTTTACAGTGTTATAACATACCACTTATGTAGTTTGTATTAAATTTTGAATTTATTATTTATGGCATATTATCTATATCATGTCGCAATTACCAAAGACTGATATGAAATCTCTCGCTTTAACTCATTTGAAATAGTGATTGTATACTCAATATTGTCAAATTAACAAACACTGTTTATATAACTTTGAGAATTTTTTGTCTATGCATGAACGTTTCACAGGGCCTTTAAAGGTTTTAAAAACATATTAGGCTCTTAAACAACACGATACGGTACGGAATCTCTATCGGTTCCACTCTCGTAAAGCTGCGAAAAGAAGTCTTCTTGTAACCATCGATAAGCCATTAAAGACGACGGCAATTGTTTTGGAATTTCACAATCAACCATGAGAAGATCGTTATCGAAATACGACAGAGAGATCACCATTGTAGAACGACGTGACAGGAAAAGGATCGTAGATAACGTTGATATGGATATCATCCAAAGATATATGGCTGAGCGTAAATATACATCCGAACAAAAAATATTGGACGTCTGATAATTCAAGCAGAAAAAGGCCCATGAGTTCTGGACAGAGAATCATTGTTATTCTTGCAGGTGGTGATGATACTGGATATTTAAAAGGATGCCGTGCCATATTTTCTTCTCTGCATCATCTGGAATATTATTCTGGGGTCAATGCAAAGGTGTTTTAAGACTGACTAAATATCGTTTGCTGCCCTCCATTGAAGCACCCAGCTGTATTGTATTGGACAACGCTACCATTCGTTGGCCCATGGTCACTTTAAGGCTCCAGCAATTATAAAAGCTGACATGATGTTATGTTTTCAATCAGACAATACTACATATTCTGACCATTTATCAAAATGCTAACTATACTCCTTAGTAAAAAAAAAAGAAATGAACCAGAAGCAGCTTTCAAAGCAGATTGTCTAATCAGGGAGTTTTGACACGAGGTTGCGCGACTTCCCCCTTATCACTGTGAGAGCAATCCAATCGAGGTCATTGGGCCTAAGTAGAGGGAAAGATTGAGAGGAGGAACACCAAATTTACTCTCACCGACGAGGCAATAAATGATAACAAAGAGTAGACAGAGAAAAGGCATGCCTCAACCTTCGCAAACTAAAGGAAAAATACATTTCATTGGATGAAGTGATGCTCGGAATCTTTCTGTAGTCGTTTCATTTCTCCTTTTCATCATCATCGTCATCAGACTGTGCTGAGTGAAGTGTCCAGTATTTCTTGGTTGTTGTTGTAGTTGTTATTGTTGAACACATATTTGTGGAGACACTGTCTAATAATTGATGAATTTTTACTTTTGACTAGTCTACATAAATTCATGTAATCCTTTGTAGCATAAACAAAGCTATTTCTAAAACTTCTGCAATCAAAATTGTATTGGAAGCGCGTTATCTTCACTTTCGTTTGTATTCAGCAGTAATGTGTATTGATAGTTATAAAATGTAGATGTCTCATAGTTAATAATTGTAATTCGTTGCTTCATATTCAAATACTGCACGTATATCGTTTAAGCTTCAATTAACCGAACACTCCAGTTTAAACGAATTCCTTCAAAATGGATATGCGGAAAATTCATAATTTTGGTAATGTAAATCTTCCATGAGTTCCGATCCTCACCTGTTATCGATTTTGATATAGCTGTAATAAACAAAACCCTTTCCCATTGTTTTAAAATTCATGAAAAACTTATTTTTTTTAATATATAAAATTCATATTTAATATGTTTTTATTAAGACAAATTGATTCAGAGGTTCAGACACATTTTTGCAGCTATGCATTGGAGGGCAGCTGAGAAAAAGAAGAAAAACACGCGTCATTTATAATAAAATCTGACTATAGATAAGCACATAGATAAATAAATAAACATATAAATAAGTAAATAGAGGAAAAAAATAAAATTCTTTAGATAGACAAGAATGTTCTTAAATATAGGTAACATATGAATACATATGTATGATGGGAAGTAAATACATTTTAGATGAATATATAATTAATATCTATGTAAAACTTTGCAGTGTGATTACTAAAAAATCATGAAGTGTGAGTAAACGGATACGATTCATTGTAGTTTAATAATAAGGAAAAAATTGCCTTTCATATGGGTAGATGAGTAGAACACATTGGAATAAATAAATTTCTCATCTAAGACGATAATAATGAAGTGAATTCTTTTTATTAATGTAGGTTTATTAAATCCTTTCTTAAACAATATAGCATTGTGGAGAACAGTGTGCTTATTTGAGTCAATAAAAAAATTGATACGGCGCACAACTCTACTGAAAGATTTGAAAAATAGAAATGTATATTTTACAGATAATAAACAGATAACTTGATTTCCTTTTATAATTTAAAGTCAGTTTGAAAGTTTGTTAAGTCAAACAGATATCATAAAAAATTTACCGAAGACACTAACACACTCATGGCCATATGGCCACACCCTCAACTCTATCTGTCCAGTAGAGTTGTTTCTTCCGTTGTGTTGATTTAGCGGTGATTAGTGTTGTTATGTAGTAGTATTGTGTTCTCATTGCGTGTATGTTTATGTGTGTGCGTGTGTGGGTGTGTGTGTGTGTGGTTTATATTTGTGTGTGTATGTGTGTTTTGGAATGTGGTTCCGTGGGGGGGGGGGGGGGGGTCCATCAAGTAGAGAAATTCCTGAGCAAGGGGGGGGGGGGGGGGGGTTTTTTGCTAGGAACTGTCAGATTGGCATTTTTCAGCAAATCGTTGCATTCATAGTGATATAATTCACATGATTGCATAACGGTATTCGGATTTACAGAAATTTTAAACAAGTTTCACCGATTAACAACATCAACTAATATTACTGTCGTTTTTATGTCATCGATGTGATAAATATTGCCCTGGGAAATATTTAGTTAAACGTTTCGGCAAACTGTCAATTGGTTCTGTCTAGCTTCTAGCCCGAACACACCAAAAGTAGACAGATTCGGGGACTTGATATTTATCGCGTCCGCTTCAGATTTTCATTTGACCTCACATAAGTTAAGTAAAGGGAGGCATTCCGAAAGCTCCTACATCCCCAGTATTCATTCAATTTGTATTTTCACCGTTGATCTTTTGTCAGGCGTTTATTTATTTAATTTGTCATCATATAAAAGCGTTTTAAAAACTCTAGAACAAACCCTGACAGATTTGTGAAAGTTTAAAATTTCCTAATTTGACCATTGTTTTGATTCTCGGCCGCCATTTTAATTTTTGAAGTATTGAAGGTAGTGCAAAACACTCCCAAATAAAGCGTGGTAAAGACTTATTGATATTGATGTCTACTGACTGATAAACTAAAATCATGCAGAATAAAGCATGGCAGCGACGACAAGCACATCGATTAAAATGTGCATCTAATCGTAATCAAGCTAATAAAAAAATGATTCTAGCAATATCGAATGAAAATAGTTCTTTCCCCGCGAAATTGCGGGCTTTTTACTAGTCTAGTAGGTAAAAAATATATAGGTCAATACATTCATTTTACACAAGTAGTAAAAACTTCAGATAAAACAGTTTTATATAATAACAGATGGCTACAAAATAGTGGGGTAAAAATTCCTGATCGATGACTGTAAAAATGAGTTAATATATCTAGTTGTTCTTCATTTCAGATGCAACAATAGACCAACGCTTCTTCCGAATTTGACCTTCGTTAGCAAGGGATATGTTTCGTCCCTGATTAATTTATTGAGTTTCTTATTGCTGTTATGTTTATAGATTATGCCTGATGTGTCAGGATTCTTGAGAATTATTTTGCATGCTAATTTCAATATTCTATCAATTTTCCTCCCTCCTTGTTGAGTACTGTTCCCTCCCCACGCGGTCAGAAAAAATGTTAATAACACCCTGGATAAAAGAGAAACTTGAAATGAACAACCAAGTAGGAAAGTTTTCGCAAAAATGCAATCTTTTCTTTAAGTCATTCATAACCTTAGTTGACTGTTGACCCCAATGTAGCTTCTCGTCAAAGACTCCGATATATATATATATATATATATATATATATATATTATATATATATATATATATATATATATATATATATATATATATTAGCAATGACTATCCCGCACAATTCTTTGGGCCTCTTTTTCGCTTACGAAGTGCCCGAATTCGCGTCAAAATATGGGACGAAGCCGTTTCGTATATGCTATTTTAAAAAAATAATTACGACGCTGTTTATTGATGAATATGACTGAAAGTTGGCACACAGTTAGAGAAAAGGTCATTTTAGATTATGTCAAGCGACAAAACTTGTGCGATTACCAGAAAATTGTTAAAAATAGATTTTTACTCTTTGGAGTAAAATATTTCTAAAACTACGGGCGTGGAGGTTTTGTCGCTGACAAAGTAATACATGAACATTTTTTCTTTTTGGTTGTAAAATTTCATATGAATATGACGAGTACTTTTCCCGTATTTTACAAAACACCATCCTAATTTGCTCTTCAAGTTTCACACTTATTACGCAAGATACAACCAAAGGTCGAAAAAAAATCCGAAAAAGCGTCCCATATTTTCGGCGTTTTTTCCTCTTTGCGGGTCATCCAAATAAATGACACCTTGAAACTGCATAACTTTTTTATTATAATGATTTTCAAAATGCAAAAAACACTTTTATCAGTGGGATAGGCTTATTTTGTACAAAATATTTCTCAAAAAGATAAAAAACATATTTTCATAGTCATTATATATATATATATATATATATATATATATATATATATATATATATTATAGATACTTTATAATTTGCTTAGGGTATATATATTTAATTTATAATTAAATATTGTATGTATTTATAATTATATTGTTTAATATATATATACTATATATATATATATATATTTATATATATTCTATACCCGATCTACTTCTTAATTTTGCTTTAATAGGGGTCTATGAACATTCTAAATCTATATAATTTCATAAAATCAATCTTTTGTTCCACTACTACACTTCTATACTACCACTACTACTACACTACTACTACTACTACTACTACTACTACTACTACTACTACTACTACTACTACTACATACTACTACTACTACTACTACTACTACTACTACTACTACTACTACTACTATCTACTACTACTACTACTACCACACTACTACAAACATACTACTACTACTACTACTACTACTACTACTACTACTACTACTACTACTACTACTACTACTACTACTACTACTATTTCTACTACTACTACTACTACTACTACTACTACTACTACTACTACTACTACTACTATTACTACTACTACTACTATCTTACTTGTCTTCGTGTACGAGAGAAGTGATGTTACCCGCACAAAATAGCCGAATTAGTCACCATCCTTTCAACGCCCACTTCTAGGCAAGAAACTAGTTAGTTCGATATTAGAAAGCATTCATGAAATCCGACTTTGTAGTCACTTTCTTCGCTTGGGCTTAAGACTTGCTAGTCATTTACTAGACCAGTAAATAACTAAACCCAGTCCTCGTTCATGAAAACGGGCCCTGATATACCACGACTAAACGTCCGTTATCAATTCACATACATACGCCAGTAACAGTGAACGTGTCTGTAGTTAAAGTCTAAAGGCAAAGCAATCAAAAAGAGCAAGCAGCACTGGATTTTGACAATGGAGCTTAGTGAGGAAGTAAAACCGTTTGCAGAAAGAACTGCGGATGCCATCCTACTATTCAAATCTATCTATGTAGGTACATCAGCTAATCCGACTATTGAAACCTATTTGGTAGATAATACAATTCACCCAACACGAATACCAACATGAACAATATAAAATAAAATCATATTCTTCTTTTCTAAATGCCGAACACTTAACTCAAAGAAGTTCAATGTTCCCCTTTTAGCATATCATACAAAACTACGTCATTCTCTATTCACTTGTTCATCGATTATTGGTCAAAATGGTATAATGATATACTACGAAGCATGGGTTATTTTTTGTTAGTGTTCGTACACTCCCATCAAGATGTGTTTTGTGATGATGATGATGATGATGATGATGATGATGATGATGATGATGATGATGTTGATGATAATAAACCATTCGATACTCGCAAGTAAACACACACCTAACTTTCCTTCCAACATTTGAATAACATACTTATGTGACACAGATGGTACACTTAATTGAATTGGATTAAACTTAATCAGGTTTCACAGATTGCACAGTTATAGAATTGATCAACATTCCAAAATGGTGTCCGTACTTTTGCGCAAACCTGCTCTGCGAGCAGAGAAAGTCGATGAGGGAGGATAGAGCTTAACCCGTGGATGCAATGCGTTTAGTTTTAAAAAAAAAAACATCCGCCATCCGATAATAGGATTATAGCGTACCGCCACCGACACACAAAACAATGTGTAGGACTTTAGTTTCTTTCCCCGAGCAAGATCTCACTTGGACAACATGGGTGATTCCTGTTGACTTCAGACATCCTGTTTAATGAGTTATGTATATTCCTTCGTGGAATGCCTAGACGACGATGTCTTATGATGTCGTTGTGGAAAGCATATTAATTTTAATTTAATAATATAGTATTATTATTGAATAATAATGATAATATAATAATAATATATAATATAATAATAATAATAATAATAATAATATATAATAAATGATGATGATGATGATGATGATGATGATGATGATGATGATGATGATGATGATATAATGATGATAATAATTAATAATAATAATAATAATATATAATAATAATAATTAATAATAATATAATAATATAATAATATAATTTAATAATAATAATAATAATAATAATAATGATGATGATATGATGATGATAATAATATGATGATGATGATGATGATGATGATGAATGATAATAATATATAATAATGATGATGATGATGATGATGATATGATGATGATGATGATTGATGATGATATATAATATAATAATAATAATGATGAGATGATGATAATGAATAATGATGATGATGAATATGATAATAATAATAAATAATAATAATGATGATGAGATTCACTGTGACTAACATGATCTTGAATAATATATTATGATGATTTATGATATTATTTTTGGATTCCGATGATGCGATGATGTTTATGATGATGATGATGATGATATTGGATTGCTGATGATTTATAATGATAATATAATAATAATATATATATAATAATAATAATATATAATAATAATAATAATAATAATAATAATAATATATAATATTAATAATAATAATGACGATGATGATGATGATAATAATAATACTGATGATGATGATGATAATGATGATAATAGCCCTATCATATGTTTGTCAAATTGGATTTTTAGTAACTCGAAGCCTAAACATGGACCAATCGTCACCTCATTCTGCATGATGTTTACATTTGGCACGAAGATCGTTTGCGTGTATTATGTGATTGATTAGACGTGGTAATGATTCATCAAAAAATCAAAATTTTCGTCAAATTTCATCGAAAACAGACGCCATTCACTTTTGGTCCTTTGGTTGTGTGTCAACTTTCGGGTTAGCGAGTATGACAATGAGGTGGGAATACTTGCATTGAATCGATACCATTTAGAGGTACCTGTCATTATTTTAACTATTGGCAATTTCTTAAAATTTTTGTAAACCATTTTCCCAATGCATCCTACGATAAGGTAGCGAAATATATAGGATATTAAATTCAGATAGTCTCTCTCCGTGCCGAAACAAAATCCTACATGAAGTTCTCATACGAAGTCGAAAAACATGTATTATCTATTGAGACAATGACAAATGAGTTCAAATTTTATTCAACACTTCAATTATAATGTTCAATTGATCGACTTATCACCACGATAACGGCACTGCTATGCTTGTACTACTACTACTACTACTACTACTACTACTACTACTACTACTACTACTACTACTACTACTACTATTACTATTACTACTACTACTACTACTACTACTACTACTACTACTACTACTACACTACTACTACTACTACTACTACTACTACTACTACTACTACTACTACTACTACTTCTATTTCAAGAGCAAACTGCGAAGCACTTAAACTTGGATACGCTGATGATTGGGCCCTTGCCTATCAATCGAAAAACTGGAAAGAGATTGAAGAAGTTCTAAGCAAAGACACCACCCGCCTGAAACAATATTTTAATAGATGGTACCTAAAAATGAATACCACCAAATCAGTATCCACAAACTTCCACTTGAATAATCGAGAGACAACAAAAGAATTGAAGATCACAGCCGGTAACTCAATACTACTCCCAGACCCCAATCCTAAATACCTTGGCATTACATTGGACAGACAACTAAATTGTCGCAAACACATTGAGGGAACCGCAAATAAAATCGCAAAAAGAAACAGCCTGGTGAGAAAACTCGCAACTACCACCCGGGGAGACTCACCACAGGTGATGAGAACGTCTGCTTTTATAATGGTGAGCTATCTTTTTATTATGTTATTGGATATATCGGCGGCATTCGACACGTGTTGGAGAAAACCGTGCCCCTGTTTGGATAAGGAGCCCACATGTAAACCGCAATGACATCCGATTAAGAGAATCAATGATAATTATAACAGGATGTCTCAAGTCAACTCCAACGCAGTGGCTCCCAACACTGAGCGGCATTGCACCACCAAGTCTAAGACGACAACACACTAATCAAAGGATGCATGCCAGAATTGACGAAGCCACAGACAACATTCCATAAAATCAATAGTAAAGGGGGCACCTTCAACAACTCGACTTAAATCGAGAAGACATTTTCACCTAACAAAAATGGCAGACTTCAGTGTGGAGGAAACTGGAGAGAAATGTGGAACAGGAAACACCAAGAGGAGTAAACATCATTAAAGATCCAACCAAAAGAGTGCCTGCATTAAATAACGCCAGGAAATACTGGCTTTCCTC
>NC_088364.1:41327163-41342163 GCF_034508935.2 Berghia stephanieae | reverse complement strand
GGTGTTTATTTTCCTATTAGGGTTAGTTAAAGGTACTGTAGGATTTACTTTTTCTTGGGGTTAGTTGAGGGAATATTTTTTAAGTTGTTTCCCTTTGTAGGGGCTTTCGGAAGGCCTCCCAAGTCAAACGTGGTAAAGACTTGTAACTTATTGGTATTGATATCTACTGACTGATAAACTAAAATCATGCCGAATAAAGCATGGCAGCGACAAGCACATCGATTAAAGTGTGCATCTAATCGTAATCAAGATAATCAAGAAAATGATTCAGGCAATATCGAGTGAAAATAGTTCTTTCCCCGCGAAATGCCCCGCTTTTTAATAATAACAATAATAATAATAATAATAATAATAATAATAATAATAATAATAATAATAATAGTAGTAGTAATGATAATAATAATAATAATAATAATAATAATAATAATAATAATAATAATAATAATAATAATAATAATAATAATAATAATAATAATAATAATAGAATTTCTTGTCCAAAAAAAAATGTACATCTATTTTGTTTCACCTCCATGCCAATATAAAATAGAATAATTTTATATACACACGCACACACGACCACACACATACATAATTGACTCCTGGGGCCGTTTTAATTAATCAGAACACACGCTCTCTTATTTGTTTATTTGTTGTTGTTGTTGTTCTTTTGTGTGTTTTGTGTTTAAATTTCTTTGAGTTTCAATCTCCGTGTACGTCGCTCTTGATGAAATTTCCATTGGCCTAAATATAGAACAGGCAGTCGACGATGGACATCATGGCAGTCTATAACAGTCGACAGTCAATATCACGTAATTTGATCTATCGTGACAAAAGTAGGGCCCAACTAATTGCCGTCCGGAGCCTTCAGAAGGTCACCTAAAGCATTCTCAAGCCATCCGGAGCTGTTCGAAGCTTTCCAGAAGCCGTCCGGATGGGAGGCCTTCCGAAAGCTTCTCGTACTAGCATTTCTTTCAATTTGTATTTCACCATGGATCTTTTGCAATGCGTTTATTTATTACATTTGTCAATATATAGTAGCATTTAAAAACTCTAGAACAAACCTTGATAGACTAGTGATAGTTTAAACTTTCCTAATACGACTATTGTTTTGGTTTTCCGTCGCCATTTTGTTTTGTGAAATATTGAAAGCAGTCCTTAGGGTTTGCTCGAGGTCGGAGGATTTATACTTTCTATTAGGTTTAGTCATAAGTCTTAGTAAAGGTGCTGGGGTGTTTGTTATTCCTAATGGGGTTAGTTATAGGTACTAGGTTATATTTTTTTCTTAGGGTTAGTTGAGGTAATATTTGAGTCTTGGTACGAGGAGCTTTCGGAAAGGCGCTGGCCTACGGACGGCTCATGGAAAGCTTCGGGCAGCCCTAATGGCATCGGGATCTAGCCGACCTTTCTACCCAATTACAGATGGGTGTAGTGGACGGGCGAGGGGAAGGGGGTGGGGATGGGAGGGGGGGGGGGAGATGTTCATGAAAAAAATAATTTCGACACCAAGATGCCTCCGGGGCTGTTCGAAGCTCCGAACGGCTCCAGACTGTAATTAGTAGGATTGCAAAAGTAAGTTAAAATATGAAAAGAACGAAATACTATCTATAGCGCATGAGTTGATAATTCCTCTTTGGAAATCTTTTCCGTTGAAAAGAGGAAGGCGGGTATCTTGCCTGTCGTCGTGTACTGGAGAGCGTGATGTTGCCCGCACAAAATAGCCGAATTGTTCACCATCCTTCCAAGGCCTACTTCTAAGCAAGAGACTAGCTAGTCCAAGACTAGAAAGCGTTCATGAAATCCGATGTTAGTCACTTGCTTCGCTTGGGCTTAAGACTAGCTAGTCATTTACTATATTAGTAAATAACAAAATCTAGTCCTCGTTCATGAAAACGGGCCATGGTCAACGTACATTTTAAAATTCAAGTTATTGTCAATGTGTACATCCAGGAATTTATGCGTTACAATTCCTACGCGTACATTGTCTATAATTATGTCTTGATGTATTAAGCAAGTCCTTCGAATATCAATATTACCTCTTTCGTTTTGTTTACATTCAAGTTAAGACTGTTGTTTAGACACTATCGGGTAAAGTTATTTACCTCGTTAAAAAAAATCATTGAGGTATTTTCTACATTGTGTAAAAGACCTATAGTATGGCGGTGTCATCTACAAATGTACTGTTAAAATTTTGGAATAATATTCATTAAACTTGCCACGCTGTGGCCTGTTTTACAGAAATTGTTGAAATAAATTACTACTACTACTACTACTACTACTACTACTACTACTACTACTACTACTACTACTACTACTACTACTACTACTACTCCTACTACTACTACTACTACTACTACTACTACTACTACTACTACTACTAATAATAATAATAATAATAATGATGATGAAAATAATAATAACAATAAAATAGTATTTTTATTATTCATTCATTAACTTATTAATTAATTTATTTATTAGATCAACGTAGTACAAACTGGGTTAATTAACTGAGAAGCGACAATACACCCCAGGTGGTTTGCACATATGCAGGAGGATGAAGAAGAATATATTTTTAATTCAAGTATATTAGTTGTGATAATAAAGGGAAAATATCGAGAGGTAAATGTCATTCGGATTTTAAAAAATGTTTTGAAGAATGATTGATTTTTACTATCACTATCAAAGTCAGGGGACATATTAGATTATGCCTGGTTTGTATATGAGGACCCGGTATATTTGGACGAAATTTGCAACTTGTACATGAGAATGCGAGAAAAGGATAAACATTAAATCCCACTAATATAGCTAAGCTGCATAAAGCAGTGTGAATAGAACATTAACTTTTTTTTTAAATTGAGCTTTTATATAAAGCAATATCCACTAAACTTGCTGAAAGTGTTTTACAAGAGTACGGTGAGATAATGTAAATAATGAGCCTTTTCCAAGGACTCAACCATGCACTGCTCAGAGGGGGACTCAAACACAGGACCTTCCGATTCCATACCACGATACCCACATAGCCGAATATAAAAGATTTGAACAAAACAAACAAATTAACTAAAATCGGAACGTTATGAAATCAAAACAATCAATAACAAAAGCAACCAAAACGGATAGACTATAGTCTATCTGGATTTAACTTGAAATATTACCTTTCAACCAGTTGACTGCCGAAGTCTGGAAAAAATTGTAATTAATACTTTGGCCAAAACACTGGTCGTTCAAATATCGATCGATTTAAATGACCCTTTTTGTGTGTGCAAAAGCTCTCGAAGCTTGGACTAAGCGCTACATAAAAGCTCACGTTTTTTGGTTTTGCTTTTTTTTTTTTATAAAGTAACCTGCGCTTGTGTATGAGTGGAACACCTGAGTTGGCCTAAACTAGATGAATTAGTGATTTTATTTTGGAGTATACCCTTGTTACGTTTTTGAACTACCCCTCCCCCCTCCCTTCTTACTTTTTTTAGGGGGGTAGGGGCGGTTTCATCACATTTCTTTTCACTGGGGTGGACCTAAAAGCGCCGCAAGAGTTGTTAAACCCTAAAAAAACATAACCCACAGACAATTAATCAATAATTATGAAAAAGAGTAATTAGATTCCTCTTATTATTTATTTCCTTGGATTAAAGATAAAATGTACTAAAAAATTATAGCGCATAATAAGTTCACGGAAAGAAATTAAGGGGCATCGCACATCTATTTAACCGATTTGTTCATATATATAGCACAAACGGATTTTTTCCCAATCTCCTATTTTAAGTGTCTTGATCAGTGAAACAGATATGGTATGATCTAAAAAAAAATTAATGATTGATGACTATATTTTTAATCAACAAAGTTGGGGAAACCATTGTGTCTTACTGAAGACTTTTAGTTGATTTCTTTTCTTCTTTTTAAAAAAAAAGTATTTTTCGTTCTGGTTAATCATTAGAGAGTGTGAAGATATTCCTTGCCAATATATTGCTAATGTGTAACTTTTGCTCTTTATCTTCCAGCTTCCAGTATTTTAAACGCCTCTATAGTGACTCTAACGGATCTGTGGAATTTATCCATCGTAATTGTTGGTATTATCCTTACCTGTCCGAGTTCGGCAATCTTTCAGATGTCTTTCAGATGCCGGATGACAGGGCTGCCTTGAAGAATGATACAAAGCCGTGGTATATTGGATGGTACTGATTCCAAATTTATTATTTAGCATCATTTGTGACTCACCGTCTCAATTCGGTTTTATTTCGGGATGACCTTGACACAAAAAAAAATTTGGATTTTTAGTCTTAATTCTCAGGTGTGAGTGAGTTAAATTATTTGCTTCTATTGAAGAGAGTAAATGTAATTTCTTTACTGGCAAAAGACTTAAATTTGGTAATTCTGATCATTTTGAAGCTAAGTTTCTTAAACCGGCCATTCTTACTTAGGCGCCGTGTCCACCAAAACAGAATCGAACCGACAAAAAGTCGTGAGTCTTTGGAAAAAATAGGACACTATCATTTTCCTATATCTGAGTACTAAAAGAGAAGTAACCCGTATTCAGTGACACCGATACGGAACGATATGTCTTTAGCCCATTTCCGGCAAGACGCTGGGAGTAGTTCATTCACAGATTTTGTCGTAACGTTTGATTATTAGTCATCAGCCATTTCCTTCGTCTAAGTTTATATTAAAAAACACATTTTTGTGCTCAAATCTAAAAAAAAATAATATCGAAATCGAAGTTAGCACCCCAGAATTAATCAAATCAAAGCACGTGCGCTTATTTTAATGCAATTTTACCATAGTTCAAATTTATTTTGTATTTATTTTATTATTTATTCAAAAATGATCTCCTGACACAGTTTTCTAATGGAATTTCCCATTAACTCCTTTTGTGAATATTATTCTCACAACACTCGTTAATTTATCTTGTTTCTTTTACGACTGACTACTACTACTACTACTGCTACTACTACTACTACTACTACTACTACTACTACTACTACTACTACTACTACTACTACTACTACTACTACTACTACTACTACTACTACTACTACTACTACTACTACTACTACTAACACTTCATATACTACTACTACTACTACTAATACTACTACTGCTACTACTACTACTACTACTACTACTACTACTACTACTACTACTACTACTACTACTGCTGCTGCTGCTGCTACTACTACTACTACTACTACTACTACTACTACTACTTACTACTACTACTACGACTACTACTACTACTACTACTACTACTACTACTACTACTACTACTACTACTACTACTACTACTACTACTACTACTACTACTTATACTACAACTGCTACTACTACTAATACTAATACTACTTCTACCACCACCACCACTACCACCGCTGCCACATCCAGTACTACTATATTTGTCTAATTAAGCCTTCGTGTTGTTTCTCTCTCGGTGGACACACCTTTAAGAAACGATTTCAAAAAGACGTGTCTTTTATGGATCGTTTCCGTTTGGTGGACACGCGGCCTTAATCTGTCAACTGCCGGACTGTGGAAAGACGCGTGTTTAAAAATTCGGCCAGAAAACTCAATTATCGATCGATTTATATGACCTCATCAACGAAAAGTGAAAAACAAAAAAAATCCCCCAAAATCAGTCTTCCACGATTGGGGATCGAACGGTAATCAGAAGGTTTGAGGTTCAATTCCCTGTCGAGGAAGACTGATTTTTGAATTTTTTTATGTCTTGTATTTTTCTCGATAGCTCAGTTGGTCGAGTACTCGACACTAAATGGGACCGTGGCTAATCCCCGGTGCAGGCGAGTTTTTTTTTCTGACCTACCCCCCCCCCCCCCCCCCCCCCATGTCCACCGCCAGTGATTGAGTAGCTAGGTCTATTTAATCTGGCGGAAAGTACTTTGCGATAGACTAGCGTCCTATCCGTTTCACGCTATTGAACCCGGGATAAACTTCGACTCCACGGGTCTAATACAATTGATGTTTTGAAATTTCAGCTTTTTCCTGAGGAAGGTACAACATTGACGTCACTCGGCTATTTGGTGTTGTTATAGCCAGCCATTTTATGGGCAGTTCTCATTAAGTTGTTATTGTTTTATCCCCTGAAAAAGCACATAACAAACAGAGCTAGTAAGATGTGACAACGCTGGTGAGGCGTATTTACAAACGGATTCATTCATTTATTCCAACATAATACCGCCATGAGTTTGCGAGTCACATGTTGATTATGGTCTATTATTTTAATTTATTATTCTTTTTTGTGTGGTAAATTTAAACAAATATCGCTATGTGGAATGATGTTGACCACCTTTTAATTATTTTTTTTTTTGGCAGGAGTGACTGCTCCTCTGCTTGGATTTATTAGATCTGACGGAAAGTACTTTGCGATAGACTAGCGTCAGCTCTAAAGGCTAACAAGCAATTGCTATTGTCCTTTCCACGCTATAGAAACCGGGACAAACTCTGGCTCAATGGGTCTATTGGCACTGAAGGACTGTTACTTAAATGACGTTGACCTATGTTCCATCTCGTCTTTTGGCAGGAGCGACTGTGGTTCTGATGCCAGCTCAATTCTCCGCACTCAGTACAGTCGACCATACTTCTTGCCCAAGGATTCAAACGACATGCCAACTGATTGGATATTCATGGGAGGCCCAGGATATGGAGCACATGTGCATGTAAGACAGAAAGAAAATAAAAAAGGGGTTATATCGCATGTTAAACGCCCTCCCCGACATTTTTAGAAATTTACTTTTCAATGGGAGCGATCTATATTCATGTTTTCGTTCAAATAAGTCATCAATCACATGATTTGTTGCTGTCCAACGGTTGGATATTTCTTAACAAATGTAAACACCCTGCTTTGTTTACAAAAGTTATAAACATACCCATGTGTCAAGCTGAACAAAATGACCAATCGTGATGTTAGATATTTAAAAAGCAGTGAACACTTTTCACTAAGTGGGTCATTTTGAGAATATAATGCAATGTGACCAATGACCTCGAGCACATGGAAAGTAAATATAGACCATGTTAGGCCATAACATAACATTATCCCAGACCACGAAATGGGAGTCCCACTAGCTCAGTTGGTAGAGCACTCGCTTCACACGCAAAGGGACCAAGATTGATCCCGGTTGCAGTCCAGCTTTTTTTCTGACCCCCCTGTCCACCCAGCAGTGGGTAGCTGGGCCTGTTAGATCTTGAAAGTACTTTGCGATAGACTAGCGTCCTATCGAGTCGATAGCAAGCAATCGTCCGTTTACGCTATAGAAACTATGATAAACTCCATGGGCCTAATGTCTCTGAAGGGTTTCACCACACAGTAAATGTTGCGTCTATTTTCAGTATTGAACCTGCAATAGGAATGGATTGGATAGAACAATAAACACCTTCTTGTATGATACTGTTAGATGCTGTTAGATGCTGTGGACTGTATAAAGTAATAAATAAAAATGAATATAACAGCTTCAACAAAGAACAGAATACCAAACACGGAACATTCCGGGATCAAACCCTTCTCCAGCCAATAAAAACAATAGAAAAATAAATAAATTGCTTGAAAATCCAGATAGACTTCAGAGAAACAAAACATTCTTTTTTTTTTTTTGAAGCTGTTATATTCATTTTTGTTTACTAGTAAAAACCCAGCAATTTCGCGGGGAAAGAACTATTTTCATTCGATGTTGTACCCACATGTGGCCCAACATGAAGTGTAAGCCATTATAGCCTCTGACCCGTGACACAGCAACATACAGTTGTCCATGTGCGAAAAAATGTTGTGGTAAGAAACTCAACTGCGAAAATAAACCTGAAGTAGTAGACGTGAGCAGAGTTGAAAGACGATCCTGGGGAGCCGTTCCGAAAGCTCCTACAAAGGGAAACAACTCAAATAATATTCCCTCAACTAACCCCAAGAAAAAATAAAACCTAGTACCTTTAACTAACCCTAATAGTAATAGGAAAAACAAACACCCTAGGACCTTTGCTAAGAATTATGGCTAACCCTAATAAAAAAAACCTACCGATCTCGAGCTAAACCAAATAGAAAAAAACCCTCGGACAGCTTTGCACTACTTTTCAATACTTCACAAATCAAAATGGCGGCCGACAATAGTCAAATTAGGAAATCTTAACCTTTCACAAATCTATCAAGGTTTGTTTTAGAGTTTTAAAATTCCTTCTATATGATGACAAATTGAATAAATAAACGCCTGACAAAAGATCAACGGTTAAAATACAAATTGAAAGAATACTGGGGATGTAGGAGCTTTCGGAATGCCTCCCCGATCCTGGGATCGAGAACTTACCTTAAAATACAGTAGTACAGTACTCTGGTGATCATGTTTTGATTGTTGATTGGTAAAATTGAGTTTGCCCATAATTCAAACTAAGTAATATACACTGATCTAACTTACTTGAAAGAAAATGGGTGTCTTGACCACTTTAATCCTGAGGTCAAATGAAAATCTGAAGCAGACGCGAACAGTATCAAGTATTCCATCATAATAATATGTTTATTTTTGGTTTGTTTGGGATAGAAGCTAGACAAATACAATGGGTACGATCTATATTACATTTTCATGTGCTCAAGGTCATTTGTCACATTGCAAAGTGTTCTCAAAATGACCCACATCGTGAAAAGTGTTCACATTTTAAAAATAACCAACGTTACAATTGGTCATTTTGCTCAGCGCGATACATATGGTTATGTTTACAACGTTCATAAACAAAGCAGCATGTTTAGATACATTGAGAAAACTCCAATCGTTGTACAGCAAAAATGCATGTGATCGATGAATAGGTTGGACGAAAACATGAGTATAGATCGCTCCCATTGACAGTTTGCCAATTACGTTTAACTAAATATTTCCCAGGACAATAATTATCACATCGATGGCATAAAAACGACAGTAATATTAGTTTGATGTTGTTAATCGGTGAAACTTATTTAAAATTTCTGTAAACCCGAATACCTTAATGTGATCAAATGAATAATATCATTATGAAAGCCACGATTTGCTGAAAAAAGCCAATCGGACAGCTCCTCACTCAGGAATTTCTGTATTGATGTTTATACTGGACAGATAGAGTTGAGGGTGTGGCCATAAGTTAAACGTGGGTATTATCCACCCGAAACCATCACATTGAAAGCATCAAAGGGGCAATAATAATACTTGATGCCATAAATAGATGAAAACTGTTGAAAACTTAGTGTAGATCTGAAATCCTTAAAGTAATTAAGTGAATACAAATAAATAATAATGTGACATTGAATGTAAGCTTCAAGTTAATTACATAAACAGATCAAATGAACGTTTCGGGTTTCCCCTTTATCACCAAAACAGGATGAATGAAAAACCACATGCTTTGTTTATTCATCTTAAATACACTACCGACCACATTATCTCATTCATCTGTGGTGTTTCATTCATCTTGATTTGTTGATAAAGAGGAAACCCGAAACGTTCATTTGATCTGTTTTTGTAATTAAATTGAAGCTTACATTCAATTTCACATTATTATTTATTTCTTCGAGCTTCGAGCAGCAACATTTACATTAAGTGAATACATTATTTCGAATGCAACGATTTGCGTAAAAACGCCAAACTGATAACTTTATACAGTGTCGAAATTTGTAGTTTTTCAGAGTGTTAGTGTATATATATATACGTACCGACGACACTAACACTCTGAAAAACTACAAATTTCGACACTGTATAAAGTTATCAATTTGGCGTTTTTACGCAAATCGTTGCATTCGAAATAATGTATTCACTTAATGTAAATGTATATTTATATATATATATATTATATATATATTATATATATATATCAACCATATATATGATGTTATAATATTTTTATCATCATAAATTATATATATATATATATATATATAATATTTTAATATATATATATATCATTGTATAATCGACATTATTCACAGATCGACTCTGTAGAGCGTCCATCATGGCAAGCCCAGATATCTGGCAGCAAAACTGCTCTGGTGCCAAGTCCCGAGTGCAGTAACCAGGTCACAAACTAGAGGTCACGTTGAAAGAGATTTGTAAGTTTTATAATCAAGAGTTAGATGCCAGAAAATCATCACTATGAAAACCCGGAATTGTGATCCAGCGCCTCAAAACCGTATTATTAAACTGGAATGATACCAAAGCCTAAGATTCAATTTTGAACATTACTTCTAAACAATCGAGTTAGAGTAAATCAATGCCATGGCGAGCGTATTCTCCTTCACCACAATCATAAATACCTGTGTCTCCTATTTTGAAAAATCGTGTGCATGTGGTGTTTCAGGCGATTGTGTCCTGATCGCAGTCTAAATATTGTGACTTGGACTTTTCTTTTTAATAGTTTGATTGGGTCACTTTTATTGAAGCTTGGGTGCTTCTTGTACCGGTTGGTTCTTACACGAGCCTTGATAATTGATTTGATTTCGCCAACGTCATAAACATTCTTATCTTATGTTTCCTCAGATCCCATTTTGGAAAAGTATCTGATATTTCATTTTCTACGATGTTGCACTTATCGAAATCCATTGAAGTCTCACTTTTTTTGGCTCTCTGATTTGGTTTCATTAGCTCAGATCTGTTTGCATTTGGGTTGTTTAAAGTGTCTAATGCTTGTGATCGTGAGCTTGTGATGATGAGGATGATGAGGATGATGTTGATGATGATGATGATGATGATGATGATGATGATGATGATGCTGGTGATGGTGGTGGTGGTGGTGATAGTGGTGGTGGTGGTGTTGGTGGTGGTGGATATAAATACTCTAAACCAACGCAAAATATTATCCATTGTAAGAATGTTAAATCAGCCCATAAATGTATCATCATCATCATCATCGTCATCATCATCATTATCATCATCATCATCATCATCATCATCATCATCATCATCATCATCATCATCATCATCATCAATATCAATGGTAGCTTGTTTTCGTGAACACGTCGCTGATCAGCTGTCTCCATTCCGTTCAATCTTCTGCGCTTTTTTAATTAATTAATGGACGTTGTTTCGTAGGTTCAAATGTTCTCGTAGATTTGTAGTGTGTGTCATCCTCTGTCGCCACCTTGCTCTCTTTCCGTCGATGAAACCAAAAACTATCAGCTTTTAAATTCCCCTTGATCTATACCTAACCCCCCCCCCCCCCTTCCCGCAGTAAAATTCAACTCACTTTTCCATATATTTGACACAACCATCTTTTCTCTCCTTACTCTTCTTATTTTATTCAAAACTTCTTAACTGCGCATTTTGTCTGTCCATTAAACTTTCAATTTTAATTTAATAATATCTATCTATATCCACTAAACATGCTCAAAGCGCTTTATAAGAAAGGGTCCCTGACCAACAGCAACACGTAACATATGGAACTGTTAGATAATATTACTGGTCGCTGCTCTATAGCTGTGAATCATGGACTCTCAATCCTCATCTTGAAAATAGAATCTGTGCTTTTGAAAATAAGAGCTACAGGAAAATCCTGTGAGGTTCATATTTTGGAGCACATGACAAATAATGATATATTAGAAGAGGTAGAGGATCGAGCAAGAGGGCAGGTACCACTGTTATCAATAGTTAAAAGAAGGAAACTGTCATGGTTCGGACACACTCTCCGCCATGATAGCCTTTGGAATACTGTCATGCAGGGCACTGTGGAAGGACAGAGAAGAAGAGGAAGGCAGAAAACAAACTGGCAAAACATCATCAAACAGTGGACAAGTCTGGGCCTCTCTCTCTCTCTCTCTCTCTCTCTCTCTCTCTCTCTCTCTCTCTGCCGTGTCATCTCTTCAGAGGTCGACGTGAAATGTCCTGCCAAGCGTGCCTATCCGTCACCCTCTTGTTGCATTCAGCTGCAGTAAGGCCAGTCCATGACTTGATGTCATCCATCCATATCCTTGCCGGTCGACCTCTTGTCCGCCTTCCCTCCACGCACCCCTCTAAAAGTTTTGGATGGAGATGCGGCGCTTTGTGTGCCCAAAATATTTGATCTTTCTTGTTTTAATTGTTTTCAATAAGTTTGGCCTTATGTTCATAATGTCACACACTTCTTTTTTGGTCTTCTTTTCGGTCCAACTGATTTTGGCCATACGACGGAATGTCCACATTTCAAAGGCTTCAATTCGTTTTTCAATGTTTTTATTCATGGTCCATGTTTCCGAACCGTAAAGCAGAGCCGAGTGTACACAGCATTTGAGTACTCATAACTTTGTTGATGGCTGGGTTTGTTTCGATGTTAGTATATTTCTACTCTACCTACTCTTTCCAAACATTGAATGGTTTACACGATCAAATCCCTTTGCATAATCTATAAAACATGCATAATATATTTCTTTCTGCTTTTCAATGTGTTTTTGTGTCACGCTATTCAGACAGAAGATTGCTTCTCTTGTTCCAGTGTTCTTTCTGAATCCGAATTGTACATCACCTACCTCTATATCAATTTTGGATTGTATTCTTTCAAGTATTATTTTTAGCAAAAGTTTTGTTACATATGGCATTAAACTTAATGTTCTGAAGTCACCACATTCAACAGCATTCGACTTTTTTGGTAGTGTTATATACACTGATTGAGCTAGTTCTTTAGGTAAATATCCGGTATTGTATATGTCATTAAATAATATAATATCATATAAATATGTCACTTGTATAAATTCCGACTCCATGGACCTCATAGCTCTTTACGCGTCCAGAGCAAGGAGATAGCGGGCTAAGTTAAGCATTATAATACAACTAGACATGGCATAGTAATATGACGGTTTATTAGTTTTCAGCAATAGCTTATTTGATGTTCTTAGACCTAACAAAAATAGAAACATTGACAAGAATTATCAATTAGAAACATTAGATATATTATAATATATCGGAAACAAGTATCAGTCGTCCTTAATCGGAAACTAAAATTATATATATGTTATATGCAGACTCCGTCAACAAATGAGTCAACTTTTTTTTTAAACACGAAGTGCTAAGATAAGGAAATCAGAAGAAAAAGAAATATTTGTCAACGAACTTGGATCGTCGTCGTAGTTATCATCATTATTATTATTATCATTATTATTATTATTATTATTATTATTATTATTATTATTATTATATATCATATATTATCATCATCTATCATCATCGTCATCATCATCATCATCATCATCTTCATCATCATCGTCGTCGTCGTCGTCGTCATCATCATCATCATCATCATCATCATCGTCGTCGTCATCATTATCATCATCATCATTAATTGAATTCAATATTAACAAATTTATGTTTCTTTTTCTTCTGCCCATCCCCTCCACCCTGGTGTGCCATATATTATCAACCAGTCGTCATTGACACCAACGTATGGTTTCACTCCACAAAGATCAACAGTGGCAATATTAGCATTACCATTGGCGCTGAGTATGATTAACTATGTTTTCTTAAGAACGATTATTACTGTCATGGTGGAAAGCTGCATTATTTAAATGACAATTTTTTTTGATTTTTTGAGTACTTAAATAAAAGCTTGAGCTCAAATAAATATTTGTACCTTAATTCCTGATGCTCACTCGTAAAGAAAATTGACGTTTTTTAAATGTCAATATCTATTCTTTACACATGTTATGAAGGCATAATTCCCAATGAAATAAAATCCTGGATACATGGCAATTAATATTGTAGAAAACTCATCGGCTAAGAGTATCAGACCAATAATTACAGTTGGCGAGTTTAATTTTCGTTACAACTCAATACATCAAAATGTACTAATTTTAAAGTAATTTTTAACCAAAAATTCGCTTAGACAAGACGTCAGCGTGTCCACCAATAACAAGGGTAATATTCTGGTCTGGTTTGTGGCAGATCTGAAAACGCCAATTCACAATCTTGAAGTTTAGGACCCGTACATCTCAGACCATTTCATGATTAGTTTTAATATCGAATTCCAGAAACCCAAACTCGAAAAAAGGACCATCACATCAAGAAAGAAGATCGATCATAGTGATTTTAAAAATATATTAAAATGCAATAACGTCAATTCAACAAGACGACCAGAAAATTAAAGCTTACACTTTTGTATTGAGTGAGCTTGTTAATTGCCATGCTCTTAAACAACGAACCGTTACCGACCGACCATCTGCCCCGCGGGTGAATCGAGATATAAAGATGGCAGCAGCTGCTTCTAATGGTGCTCACACTACAATGTTATTACGATCGATCCAATCAGCAAATTCTTAAAGATGGCAAGACTTGAACGTCGCCGCGCTGAAAGGATATGGCACATGTCCGGACTGCAGATTGACAAGGACATTTTAAAAGAACAATATAGAAAAATCAAATTTCAAATTAAATGAGCCAAAACTGAATGTTTCAATAAGAGAATCAAGGAATGTTCAACATAAAGAACCCTTTTGCTGTTGCTGACGTCATCTCTGGAAAAAAAGACTGACTCGTGAAATAAATACCCAACATCTTACAAATCTATTGATCTTCCTTCTGTTTTTGGCGATTACTATCAGAGCAAGGCCACTAAAACTCGAGAAAAACTAGATTCGTGTCAAGCTAGTCAACAAGTTTTTGATCCCTTTGGGGATGAGAGCTTGTTCTGTGAGTTTTCAGCCAACGACCGAGGAAGAGGTAATTCAATTATAAAACATTCACCACATAAAATCTGTAACCTGGACCCCATCCCAACAACTTTACTTTTTACACATCTGGAGCATCTTGTTTCAATTTTAACAGATATAATAGCTTAATCTCTCTAGACTAACACAGTTCCTCAATCTTTGAAACAATTCTATAGTCACACCTATTCTTAAAAAAGGCTAGCTTGTCCTCAGAAGAATTAAATTTTTTTAGAGAAGCCTAAAATGTTCCCTTTCTGTCTAAAATACTAGAAAAAACTGTCGCCCACAGATTACACAGGCACTTAGAAAAGTATAATTTATTCGAACCGAATCAATCTGCCTATAGGCAGTATCAGTATCATAATACAGAGATGCTCTGTTGAAGATCC
>NC_088364.1:41317163-41322163 GCF_034508935.2 Berghia stephanieae | reverse complement strand
ATTATTATTATTATTATTATTATTATTATTATTATTATTATTATTATTATTATATTCAATATAATACGGCAATTAATTCTCGGAAGTACATCGCTCAATTAAAAATGAATTTATAATGAATCGGGTTTGTCTTAGATGACAAAACAAACAAACAAACAACAACCACAAGGATAACAACAACAACAGAAAAAAGCAAGATTTTAAAAAGTAATAAACAATAGAAGAGCACAATAATGAAAAACAACAACGAGATGATAACACATAAAAGATATTCGTAATAAATCGATAACTGATTAAATTACTCCAACTACTTGATTTAAAAAAAATCATAACCATAATCATAATAATGATGATGATGACGATTACAACAACAACGATAATAATAATAGTAAGTAAGTATAATAATAATAATAATAATAATAATAATAATAATAATAATAATAATAATAATAATAATAATAATAATAATAATAATAATAATAATAATAATAATAAAAGAACAATAGTATAATATCAACATTAAAGTATATTACAAGCAAATAAAATTATTAAAACAAAAGTTTAAAAAATATCAATAGACAGAAGGAATTTAAAAAAAAATATTGGGGAAAAAAAAACAAAGTTACCCTTACCGGAATTTGAACTCTCGAACTTTAAGCTCAGAGTCAAACAACTTATATCCACCATGCCATGGTGTCAATGAACTTTCAGAGAGATTTAATCATGTCTATTCAGACATTAAAAAATGTATTTGAATGCCTCTCTTATTTTGATATTTTGAACTATATTAATTGCACGATAGTAGAAATTAAAAAAATTTCGATCAAAATAATTTTACAACTTTGAATCGGGCTGTCAGTTACTGCACGTGTTCAATCTGGAAGTAGGTCAGCAGTTTATTTACATTCAACCGAGATTTCGCACTTTTCACTCTCTCTATAAAAAAGCACTATTCAGTATCTGATACTGAATAACCACTTCGTAAACAAAAAAGGAAAAAAATGTTTTGTTTTCCTTGTTACACGTCTAGTGTTTAGCAATAACATTAATTTGTAAAATCTGGTTTTTATTTTATTTTATTTTTATGGCTTTTTTTGGTAATATGATCAGATAAACAGGGAATGGTGGGGCTGTTTTATTCCCTTTAATCCATGTTCTTTTCTATGTGAGCTTCCCATCAATTAATATCTGTAACTATGTTACTCAAAGGAGACTCATTTCTGAGCAATGGTATTCAAGTGCGAGGAAGACGTTGAATCTGACTATCGTTGAAATTGAAGTGTTTTGACACTATTTGAAGACCAGTTTTCTCGACTGTTTCTCTAGAGCATCCCAGTCTTTAATGGTGCAGAGTGCAAATGAATCTTAGAAAATTCATGTCATTGGAACGAGATTACTTGGAACTAGATTACAGTGCAACCTCTGGATAATGACACCCCTGAATAACGACAACTCCTGGATAACGACATTGACCTCTGGATTTTTCTGCTATATAAAGTAATAATAAAAACCCCAAAATAGCTGTAATATATTTATATTCCTGTTGTTTAACGTGTTCGATTGTACTTAGGCATTATTCACCTGAGCGGATTGGTGCACATTGATCTTCACCACTTCTACGGATCAACACTACTCTGTTTTTGAGACAAGTATTTTCTAATTTTGGCCTCCCTAAAATAATTATATATGACTGATAATGGTGCTACCTTCTAAAGTGATGATTTCCAAAGATTTCTCTCAAATAATGGGGTTAAACATTTTACATCATCCCCTCTCCAGTCGAGCTCAAATGGTGCAGCAGAGAGGGCAGTGCAAACTTTTAAAGATTCTTTAAAGAAAATGACTTCAGGTTCCCTTGAACGAAGAGTTTTAAGATTTTTAACTCGCTTCCGTGTTACCCGTCATTCAGTAACTCATCTGAGCTTCTGCTAGGGCGACCATTTCGCACACAATTAGATTTATTACATTCTGATGTGATTGAAAAAGTGCACAAAATTCAAGAAAACTAAAAGATATATCATGATAAGAATACCCAGAAAAGGGAAATAAAAGAAAATGATAATGCCTTAGAGACTATACCAGTAATAATAGAAAATGGGTGCCTGAAGTTGTAAAGGCACAAACTGGACAACTGTCTTTTAGGGTAGAGACAGAAAATCAAGGGGTTGTTAGAAGACACACAAATCAACTGTTATGTGTAAATGAGAAAGCTTGGCTCGATAATTTGATAGCCCTAACATCACAACTACAAAAAGACAGAGAATACCGCTAAAATGGCTCCCTCAAATTCAATGTTCAATGTCAATGATAAGGGGAGAAAGAGGTGGGAGCAAAGTCCAATATTAGTACCAATACCAATGAAACATAAGCAAGGGAGAAGACGAACCCAGGCTTTTACTACTCCCGAATTAGATACTGAAACCAGGTCTGCTAGTACTAGGGTTAAAAGACTCCCTATAAGGTTTAGAGACGAGTTCTCCTATTGATAATTAAACATGACTTGCTATTGGTTGGTTACCTTTGAATTTTATGTTGCAACAAAATTTGATGACTAGTATCAGTAATTTCTATTTGTTTATGTTTTGTTCTTTTCTATAAAAAATATATATTCTGAATTTTAATAATATTACCTAATGCGAATGCTTCATCCAAGGATGAAGGGATATAATGTATTTATATTCATATTGTTTAACGCGTTCAATTGGACTGATGCATTATTCACTTGAGCGGATTGGTACGCATTGATCTTCTTCCATTTTTTACCACTTCTACGAATGAACCTAAACATGACCGTTTGTCTATCATTCTTTAATAAAGTTTGTTTATTGTTACTTCAAATTTCAACAATTCTTCTTCATGTAATATTACCATATCAACAAATATTACAATAGCGACATACATTTTAGTAAAACCTTGTTTAGCGACGACATTGTGATAACAATAATCAGCAGTTGATACCAATGCACTTGATACCCGACCATCATCATCGAACTCTTAAAATTTAAAATTACCCTGTTTTTTTCCCTACCAATGATTTTGCTTTGTTACGACCATTCAGAACACAATGTTTACTACACTGCATGAAGTCAGCGTTAGTTCATATGGAACCACAGCAATAAATTTAACGCTTCTGGGTGCAAATAGAGATCCCACATTTTCTTGACTATTTGAAGTACAGTAGGTACAATTATTATTCATCAAAATTCACATCTTTTCATGATAAAATGCATTAAATTCCTGCTGAAAAATGTTTAATTCAGTCATAGCAACATTTTAAAAATGCAAATATTACTTCAGGTGTCTTTTTATGGTATGATAATTATACTCCTCCCCTTTTTATAACTTGAATCAAAGAGATTTTTTCTTTTTGGTTGCAGTGTTATTTCATTAGTAGTTCTAAAGTCAGCTGTTAAATAATCAATATATCTTAGAATTCCTTAACATGCACTGCAACATTTGACTTTTCATTATCAGTCTTAGGCAATATAAAAATATGATATAAAATATTCATACTGCTAGAACTGATAATGTTTTAGGAATGGGCATTTTATGATATTGTGATATTGTATAGCTTAAAGAGTTATTTGATTGCTACCAACCAACGTGTATATATTTGCAGATCTGATAACCAAAATGGTTAATGACATAGTTACCGTCACAACCAACACAGAGCTGCCAACGCCGCACCATTCTACGCACCCCCTTGGCCAAAAAAATAATTGATGTCCTTTTTTTCTCTACACCAAGATCGGACAGCATGCCTTCATGTCTTTGTCGCTCTAATAGTGGTTTCCTTAGAGATACTCCTTCAATTTATGGAATAAGAAATCTGAAGGTGATAGGTCAGGACTGTAGGGTGGATGTGGCAAGATGGACAAATCCATTTTCTTCAATGTGGTTTGAGTCTGATGACTCGTGCTGGGTCAAGCGTTATCGTGTTGCAATATCGTATTTTTCTGGGGTCTGATGACTCGTGCTGGGTCAAGCGTTATCATGTTGCAATATCGTATTTTTCTGGGGTCGCACTCTTTTCAGTAAGGCTCCCAGTTTTTCCAGCGTGGCACCATATTGATCGAAATTCACTCTTTTTCCTTGTTCAAAAATATATAATAATAGAAATAATAATAATAATAATAATAATAATAATAATAATAATAATAATAATAATAATAATAATAATAATAATAATAATACAAATAATGATGATGATAATAATAATAATAATAATAATAATAATAATAATAATAATAATAATAATAATAATAATAATAATAACAATAATAATAATAATAGCAATAATAATAATAATAATAATAATAATAATAATAATAATAATAATAATAATAATAATAATATACTTATAGCGCCCATTAATCCACAGACGAGTTCTTTATGGCGCTTAACAATCACTCAGACTATATAAACTATTATACACACTAGCACGCGTACACACATACATCCGTACACTCAAACACACATACGGAAACTTCTCTCGCATACACATAAGCAAACTCTTTACATATAAATTACTTTACTATCTACCCTAAATTAAAACATATAAAGCACATTAATTGCCAAAATAAGCACTTCTAAATAATTCAGTTTTTCGTTTTAAAGGTATCTACATTTTTACTGGGGTTTGTTTGTTTGTTTGTGTTTGTTTGTTTTCGGGGTTTTTTGGGGTTGTTTTTTTGTGTGGTTTGTTTGGTCTTTTATTTGTATGAAAGGGAATTCGATATGAACACCTTCAACGTCATAGAAAATCGTAAGCAGCACTTTTTTTAGCAGATGTCACAACTTTGAACTTTTTTGGACAATGAGAGTTCTTGTGTCGATATTTCATTGACTGGCGTTTGCTCTCTGTGTCATAATGTTGGACCCATGGCTCGTCTCCATTGACTATTTGCTGAATATAGGCATCCCATTTGTCTTCATACCTTGTCAATATTTTGGAGCAAATTGTTTTTCTCTCTTTTTTCACGTCCCTTGTCAACATTCGC
>NC_088364.1:41309663-41312163 GCF_034508935.2 Berghia stephanieae | reverse complement strand
GTAATACTTTACATCTCGAAACATTAAAATCCAAATGCCATATTGTAGACCATGTGAAAAGTGAAAATATATCATTTTGTAGAATGTATGATGTTCAGTTGTACTGTAGACCTTCGTATCGTCTGCAAACAGTTTGCAGGCTGAATATATGCCACATGGTAAATCATTTATAAATTTAAAAAATAAAAGTGGTCCCAATGCGCTTCCTTGGGGTACACCGCTAATTACATTCTTAAAATCCGACCCCACCCCATTGACAATGACTCTTTGTATTCGATTATTAAGAAAGTCTTTAATCCAGTTAAAGACATTCCCTTTAAATCCATATGCTTTTATTTTAATGAATAATCTCTCATGTGGTACAGAATCAAAATCCTTGCGGTAATCAAAATAAACAACATCAATGCATTGATCACGATCAATTAACCTGGTAAAATCCTCCATCACCTGTAAAAGTTGATTAATACATGGTCTCTTTGATCTAAAGCCATGCTAGTTATCGTTTAGCATCGTATGAATTTCAAGAAATTCCATTATTCGGTCTTTCAAGATATATTCCATAACCTTACAGAGTATGCATGTTAAGCTGATGGGTCTATAGTTTGCACCATCCAATTTGCTGCCCTTTTTATACAATTAAAATCTTTTTAAAACTTTGCAGTGGGATTACTAATAAAATCATGAAGTGTGAGTAAACGGATACGATTCATTGTAGTTTAATAATGAGGAAAAAATTACCTTTCATATCGGTAGATGAGTAGAACATATTGGAATAAATATATCTCATCTAGACAATAATAATAAAGTGAATTTTTTTGGTGTGTGTAGGTCATTAAATAGGTAAACAATATGTAGGTCAATACATTCATTTTACACAAGTAGTAAAAAATTCCGAAAAAAAAGTTTTATATAATCAAAGATGGCTACAAAATAGTGGGGTAAAAATTCCTGATCGATGACTGTAAAAATGAGTTAATATATCTAGTTGTTCTACATTTAAGATGCAACAATCCTCAAACCCTTCTTCCGAATTTGACCTTGGTTAGCAAGGGATGCAATTGGTCCCTGATTAATTTATTGAGTTTATTATTGCTGTTATGTTTATAAATTATGTCTGTTGTGTCAGGATTCTTGATAATTATTTTGCATGCTAATTTTAATATGCTATTAATTTTCCTCTTTTCTTGTTGAGTACTGTTCCCTCCCCAAGCTATCAGAAACATAGTTAATAACACCCTGGATAAAAGAATTATAAATTATATTTAGAAACTTATAATGGACAACCAAGTAGGAAAGTTTTCGCATAAAATGCATTCTTTTCTTCAAGTCATTTACAACCTTAGTCGACTGTTGACCCCAATGTAGCTTCTCGTCAAAGACTCTCTCTCTCTCTCTCTCTCTATATATATATATATATATATATATTATATATATATATATATATATATATATATATATATATATATATAAACATTTCAAAGATAATTATTATGATTGTTTGACTTCCACAACGTTGTATCGAGCGTTAGCTCTCATCAGCAGGAAGTGGAAGTGAAAGAAGATTGTTGTGTTTCTTGTATTTTTCTAGATTCGTGTTTATGGAGGTTCTTAATTATATAAAAGGTGTTTGTTTCTATGTCTGCATGAAGATGTTAGTTCGTTTCTTCTGTTGAGTGTTGCAATGTTCGGTTTTGTGATGATGAAGAATTTTTCTTCTAAGCAAAGGTTGCAAATCTTAGAAGAGAGGGAGTACGACTGTAGATGATTTTCCATGTGATGCTGTGTTGAATGTTTTTTCTTTGAGGTTCCAAATGTGCTCGCTTAGTGTAGTAGAATGTCGTGTGTGTATGTTTCTGAAGGAAGATTTATGCAGGTTGTATCTGGTTTTGAATGAACACTCGGTGAGGCCAATGTATGTTTCTTGTTTTAGTGTGTCTGGTCGTGTAACTGTGGCTTGATAAATATCGTTTTGAGTCAGGCAATTGCCGTGTAGTGGGCATATTGCTTGGGTCCTGAGGTTGCATTTTTTCTCTAGCTTGTTGCTGGGCTGAGCTGGCTGTGATAGTTTTCGTTTATTGTTGGAGGAAATAATGTTTTGTACGTTTGGCATGCAGGTGTATCCTATTTTGATGGTGTTTTTGTTCATGATTGGGTGTAGAACGTGACCGGGAGGGAAGAATTTTTGTAGTAGATTAAAGAATTTGTTACCGATAGAAGTTGTCACATTCTTGCTGTAGGGTGGATTGAACCATGTTATGTGTCGTTTTCTTTGTCGTTTTTTTTGTTGTGGTGGTAATGGTCTCTTCCTCATATTTTAGTTTGTAGTTATATCCACTTTTTTGTAGTGCGTTTGTGTACGTGGGGTTCCATCATTGAATATGTTTTTTGTAGAGTTGTTAGATAGTCGTTTGTTAATGCTCTCTGGGATGTTTTTTATTATAGATGGCGGATGATTGCTATGTCTATGGACGTACAATGGGATGTTGTTGGGTTTTGAAAA
>NC_088364.1:41302163-41304663 GCF_034508935.2 Berghia stephanieae | reverse complement strand
TTGTGCTCTCTCCGTAAGAAATTCGAGCACCCAAGCAATTATATACTTGTTTAGATTCAGACTAGTCAATTTTTGAACAACCAACTGAGGTTGCATTGTATTGAACGCTGAAGAAAAATCTGCGAAAAGCAATCTGCAATAGCTCTTAGCGTGATCTAGATGCCTGTAGATGTTGTTTGTAAACAGCAAAATGGCATCCTCTACGCCACGTCCTGGTTTGTAAGCAAATTGATGACTATCACCCAATGGCATAAACTGGTTCCTAATTTTAACAAGAACAAGTTTTTCTAAAGATTTCATGACTATTGAAGCCAGTGCAACAGGTCTAAGATCGTTCATAGATTCAAGTTTTTCTTTTTTTGGAACAGGAATAATTTTTGAAGTTTTCCAAATTTCAGGGATCGAAACGCATTGGAGGGACCAGTTAAAAATATGTGTATAAATGGGGGACAGTTGATGGGCACATTCTTTTAATAATTTTCCTTTCAATCCATCCGGCCCAGCAGCCTTCCTCTCGTTTAGTTTCGAAAATACGAATCTCGTTTCTTCTTCACTGACCTCAATAGTCATTTCATCTTCCAAAGCCCTGTCTAATTTATGTTTTTCATTTTCAATATCAAATTTGTTTGCTGTGTCAAAACGTGAATAAAATTTATTTAGAGTTTCAATTTCGATATCTTCAGATATAATCGTGGGCTTTGGATTATAGTTAACAGCAGTTTTAAGCCCCCGCCACGTGTCCCGTATATCCCCAGAAGAAAAGCATTTTTCAATTTTATTTAGAGTCTGATAAAATAGTAGTAGTAGTAGTAGTAGCAGCAGTATTATTATCATTATTATTATTATTATTAATATTATTATTATTATTATTATTATTATTATTATTATTATTATTATTATTATTATTATTATTATTATTATTATTATTATTATCATTATTATTAGTAGTAGTAGTAGTAGTAGTAGTAGTAGTAGTAGTAGTAGTAGTAGTAGAAGTAGTAGTAGTAATAGCAGTAGTAGTAGTTGTTGTAGTACGTTGTGGAACAGTTGGGGGGGGGGGAGGAGTCCGGGGTGGGGGGGGGGTGTTTGGAATGGGCAAAGTGTTTGTACGGCGGTTGAATTTTCGCGAAGGGAGTAGGAACGTGCCAGAGGACAATAGAGAAAAAGAATTCTCGGCGGCGATGGGGGCTCGAACCGGCGACCTTACGGGTGCGACAATTCCGCCTAGCCGGGGAGAGCGTGGCTTTACTGTATGAGCTATCCACCACTCCACAAAAAAAAGAAGAAAATTCACACTCCAACCACCGTTGAGTACAGACGATAAAAGTTCTACTGCATTTTATCTTATTTGTTTTCCACGTTCATTTGTTTATTGTTGTGCTGACGAAGGGTTTGTATCCGAAACGTCCATTGTCTGTAGTGTTCCCATCCGAAGCCTCTCCATTTTCACTCTTTCGTTAATAGTAACAAGTATCACAATCTAAACTCTCTCTCTCTCTCTCTCTCTCTCTCTCTCTCTCTCTGTCTGTCTCTCTCTCCCCACACACACAAAAACACGAACAGAGACGCTTTCAGTTATTACTCGAAAGAAAGAAAAAAGCACGGATTTCAAAGCATCTACACTTGTCGCTCCACGAATAGTCTTGGAAAGGTCGTTCCATATCTGAGGATCAAGTATTGAAAACGATCTCTTATCATAAACTAAGTAATCTGATTTATTATTTAATTAGAGTTTAGTAAGAGTATGATCAGATGAAAAACGTATCATTCTGGAAAATAGACATTAAATAGCTAGTTGGTAAACCATTAAGGCATTTAATGCGGATATGCACGATTATATATTTCACCCTTTCTTTAAATAGCATCCAATGCAATTCAAACAGAACGGGCAATGAATGTTCAAATCTCTTTTGTTTGAAAAAAATTAAATTTGTATCACTATTTGTAATTGTTTGACTTACTTGAGCCTCTTGGCTCCTGGCGGAGCATAAGGCCTCAACAGCACTCTTGCATATTCTTCTGTCCTTGACACAGACCGTTGCCTCACTCCAGGTAAGATTGGAGACGCACAAATCTTAGTGAAGTCTTCTCCTCCAAGTCTGTTTTGGACGACCCCGTTTCCTCTTGCCCTGTGGGTTCCATTCGAAAGCCTGCTTGGTTATATTACAGGGCTCTTTACGCAGGGTATGGTCAACCCATCGCCACTTTCTGCGTCTGACCTGGACATCCATTTGTTCTTGGTTTGTTCTTGTCCAAAGGTCAGCATTTAGCACTTTGTCAAACCATTTCAAACTGAGTATTTGTCGAAGACAGCGATTGACAAAAGTTTGTATCTTGGCTGATGTGGTCAAAGTTGTTCGCCAAGTCTCTGACCCATAGGGCAGGACTCGTTAGATATTTTAAGCATGGTGTTTGTGGATATGCTTTCCATATTGGTCTTAATATTGCAAAGGCCTGGCGCGCCTTCTTGATTCTATCGATGATGTCTTCATCAGTTCCA
>NC_088364.1:41259663-41292163 GCF_034508935.2 Berghia stephanieae | reverse complement strand
TACTGCAATTCACTGCTCTCTGGTCTCCCTCATAACAAAATAAACAAACTCCAGAGAGTACAGAATTGTGTGGCTAGGTTAGTCCTGGGAAAATCTCCGAATATTAAGGGGGCCAGGCTCTCCTCCCTTTCCCGCCGGGTACTCGGTCCCTGAGTGAAGTTAAGCCTACTGTCGGTCGAAGCTCACATTAGTTACCAGGATATGGTTGGACTACTCACAGGTGATAGTCTCTGAACCACTTCATCAGGAAATGCCTGTCATGAATTATGTGCCAGAGACTGTGAATCAAGGAGGTTCGAATCCCTATGACAATAGATAGAGCACAAGAACAAGTATCGAAAATTATGTTTTACATTAAATTTTCTGCAAGTAACCAATTTCCTTTAGTCATATAGATGACTTTACTAACGAAAAATTAAACTGTTCACTGAGAAATTTGTAATGATAAACAATTTTCCATTCAATTTTCACAGACTCCCTGAATTACAAGGATGACTCCGCGTGAAGACCAACATGTGACTCAGGAACGTATTCGTAAATTGAGACAAAAGGCGACCGAATTTGGAATTGCAGATGACGAATTCAAATTGTTGTTCAGCACTGACCTAACGAAGACCGATTACAACAAATTCAAGAGGGCTTTGAAAAATCGGATACTGTTTAAAACATTCCTGACTTACTCGAAGTCTCAGTGTCAACACTTGCTTTCTAAGAAATTTGTTTTCACCTTTCTTCTACTGATTGTTGGGTATGCCTTATCTCCGGAACTGAATTCTGACACGCTTGAAATACTACGTTATAAAGCTACCAAAGACAAATGCCTGTTTTACTGGATGGATTTCAGTCCACTGCTTGTTCAGTCTCACATGCCTTGTGGAATTTGTGCAAATTTAAGGCACGTCCCTATTGTTTATAACATCTCTGTTAAGGAATTCACCAAATACCATGCCTACACTGCAGTACCAGTTTTGATCAAGGGTGCCATGCAAGACTGGGAAGCTCTACAAAGCTTTAAGTAATAATAATAATAATAATAATAATAATAATAATAATAATAATAATAATAATAATAATAATAATAATAATAATAATAATAATAATAATAATAATAATAATGATAATAATAATAGAATTTATTGTCCAAAGAAATGTACATTTATTTTGTTTCACCTCCATGCCATTATAAAATAGAATAATAATACATACACACGCACACACGACCACAAACATACATAATTGACTCCTGGTGCCGTTTTCATGAACGCGGACGAGGGTTTGGTCTCTGATTATCTCTGACTTTAGTCAATGACTTGATAAAATCGAATTTCATGTGAACTGACTAGCAAGTCCGAGACCAAAATCACGGCACCTTCGAACTAAGTTTGGCCAAGTTTTAGTCATTTTCTGAAGTTGTTACTAGGAGACGTCATATTATCGTCAACAAGATAGCAACTATGTATTTTTAGATTGAGTACACTTCGATTCGGAAAGAAAATACGTCGGTTACGAACGACAGAGACAAAAAGTGTCCTGTTGCCATTACCACTGGCTTAAAAAAAAACTATAAGATAAGTGCATATCGTCGAAAGTACACATTTTTGTGAGTAAAAACTAAAATAACTGAATACATCGGCTCGCGAGCTGAGAGTGAACGAGACTCCGAAATCGAAGGGTTTGCGTCAAAGAACAATAAAAAAAAGATGATTCGAAAGTATAGTGGAGACAAAAGTTATTCTGTTGGCATTGTAACTGACTGAAATAATGTGATTAATCAGGACACACTTTCTCTTATTTGTTTATTCGTTGTTTTTTTTTTGGTTTCTTTTTTGGTTCAATTTCTTTGAGTTTCAATCTCCGTGTACGTCGGTCTCGATGAAACTTCCATGGACCTAAATATAGAATAGGCACACGACGATGGACATCATTGCAGTATATAACAGTCGACAGTGAATATCACGTAATTTGATCTATCGTGACAAAAGTAGGGTCCTACTAATTGCCGTCCGGAGCCGTCAGAAGGTCATCTAAAGCATTCCCAAGCCACCCGTAGGCCTCCAGAGCTGTTCCAAGCTTTCCAGAGTCCGTCGGGAGGGGAGGCCTTCCGAAAGCTTCTCGTACTGGCATTTCTTTCAATTTGTATTTCACCATCGATCTTTTACCATGCGTTTATTTATTAAATTCGTCAATATATAGTAGCATTTAAAAACTCTAGAACAAACCTTGATAGACTAGTGAAATATTCAACTTTCCTAATACGACTATTGTTTTGGTTTTCTGTAGCCATTTAGTTTTGTGAAATATTGAAAGCAGTCCTAGGTTTTTTTTTTCTCTATTAGGGTTTGCTCGAGGTCGGAGGATTTTCATTTTCTATTAGGGTTAGTCATAAGTCTTAATAAAGGTGCTAGGTTGTTTATTTTTCATATTAGGATTAGTTAAGGTACTAGTTTTTTATTTTTTCTTAGGGTTAGTTGAGGGTTTATTTGAATTGTTTCCTTAGTACGAGGAGCTTTCGGAAGGCCGCCAACCTCCGGATGGCTCCTGAAAAGCTTCGTACAGCCCTAAGGGCATCCTGATCTAGCCGACCTATCTACCCAATTACATATGGGTGTAGTGGACGGGCGAGGGGAAGGGGGGGGGGGGGGGTGGAGATGTTCATGAAAACAATTATCTCGACGTCACGCTGGGTCGATCCTGGTCCCTTTGAGTATGGAGTGAGTGCTCTACCAATTTAGCTTTCGGGACTCCTAATCAATATATCGGTTGAGAGAAAATGTAGGTACTGGCCACAAGATTAATCTAATTAATTAAATAAATATATAGTTAAATAAATAAATAAATAGAATAAACTGGTTATGTTTACTCTAAATATAAATGGGTGCACAATTAACGGTAATGCTAGATCAACATATGACTATGCAGGCACAATTTGATTCTCTATGTAGAAGTTTGACAATAGGCTTAAAAAGAATTGGGTCCGTTAGACCTTTCCGAACAAGAGAAGTAACATGCAAACTAATAACATTTTTCTTACTATCTAAAATAGATTACGGTAACTCGTTAATCTCGAATGTAAGCAACGATAAAATATCACGCCTGCAAAGTATCCAGAATGCGGCTGCTAAATTGATTTTATGAAAAAAGAGAACATCCTACTCGTTGCAGCTTTTGTATGAGCTGCATTGGTTACCAGTTAATGTTAATTTAGTTTATGTTATTATATCATTATTTTATATTATCTCCGTATTTGACAATATATAGCATGTGGATGTATTATACCATATTTTGTATTAATGACTCTATGTTTAGTTATTACATTGTTGTATAATGACAATATTATGTTGATGTAGTATGTATAATGTTTCATTTGTATAATAATGTCTCTGTATTTTTGTTTCGCGCATTGAGCATCACCCAGTGATGAAAATGCGCGTTATAAATGTCATGTATTATCATTATTATTATGTCAATGGCCAATGTACTATTTATCGATTGGTAACAAAAATCGTTTTGTCAATGTACCATTTATCGATCAGTACTAATAATCTTTCTGGCAATAGTGTATGTATTATTTATCGATCAATACCAATAATCTTTTTGTCAATGGTCAGTGTACTATTTATCAATCGGTAACAATAATCGTTTTTGTCACTGGTCAATGTACGTATTACCGACGGGTAACAGTAATCGAAGCTTTCTAAAAGCCGTCCGGAGCCTCCAGAGCCGTCTGGATGCCGTCTGGAGTCGTCTGGAGCCGCCTGAAGGCCGTCTATAGCATTTAAAGCCCTTCAGAGGCTCTTAGAAACGTCCGGAGGCCGTCTGGAGCCGCCCGGAACCATCAAGAAGCCTCTGTGGATGTTCGAAGCTCCGGACAGCAATTAGTAGGATCTCAAAAGTAAGTTAAAATATGAAAAGAACGAAATACTATCTATAGCGAATGAGTTGATAATTCATCTTTGGAAATCTTTTGCGTTGAAAGGAGAGAACGCTAGAAAAGGAAGAACATTAAATCCCACTAAAATACCTGAGCTGCATAAAGCTGTGTGAATAGAACATTAACTTTCAACAAAATTGAGCTTTTAAATAAAGCAATATCCACTAAACGTGCTGAAAGTGCTTTACAAGGGTTCCCTGGTCAACAGGCACACTTAACATGTAGGTCGAGATATGACGCATTTTAGGATATATTACATTTTTTTTCTGACAGACTACGATGATCACGGCCAGGTACTCATTTCAACCTAAGTACGGTGAGATAATGTAAATAATGAGCCTTTTCCAAGGACTCAACCATGCACTGCTCAGAGGGGGACTCAAACACAGGACCTTCCGATTCGATACCACGATACCACATAGCCGAATATAAAAGATTTGAACAAAACAAACAAAATAACTAAAATCGGAACGTTATGAAATCAAAACAATCAATAACAAAAGCAACCAAAACGGATAGACTATGTCTATCTGGATTTAACTTGAAGTATTACCTTTCAACCAGTTGACTGCCGAAGTCTGGAAAAAAGTGTAATTAATACTTTGGCCAAAACACTGGTCGTTCAAATATCGATCGATTTAAATGACCCTTTTTTGTGCGTGCAAAAGCTCTCAAATGTGGGACTTCGCGCTACATAAAAGCTCACGTTATTTATTTATTTTTATTTTTTTTTTGGATTTGGTTTTTGTTTTTTAAAGTAACCTGCGCTAGTGTATGAGTGGAACACCTTGGTGGGCCTAATCTAGATAAATTAGTGATTTTTTTTGGAGTATGCACTTGTTACGTTTTTGAACTACCCCCCCCCCTCCCTTCTTACTTTTTTTTTTTTTTGGGGGGGGGGGGGGGGCAATTTCATCACATTCTTTTTCACTGGGGTTGACCTAAAAGCGTCGCAAGAGCTGTTAAACCCTAAAAGAAAACATAGCCCACAGACAATCAATTAATAATTATGAAAAAAGAGTCATTAGATTATTTATTATTACTTATTTCCTTGGATTAAGGATAAAATGGACTATAATACAGATTCTAATAGAGCATAATAAGTTCACGGAAAGAAATTAAGGGGCATAGCATATCTATTTGCCCGATTTGATCATATATATAGCACAAACGGATTTTTCCCAATCTCCTTTGTTAAGTGTTTTGGTCAGTGAAACAGTTATGGTATGATCTAAAAATCAATAAACGTATGATTGATGACTTTATTTTTTTAATCAACAAAGTTGGGGATAATTGGAAACCATTGTGTCGTACTGAAGACTTTTCGTTGATTTCTTTTCTTATTCTTTTTAAAAAAAAGTATTTTTCTTTCTAGTTAATCACTCGATAGTGTGCAGTTATCCCTTGCCAATATATTGCTAATGTGTAACGTTTGCTCTTTATCTTCCAGCTTCCAGTATTTTAAACGCCTCTATAATGACTCTAACGGATCTATGAAATTTCTCCATCGCTACTGTGACTTTTATCCTTTCGAGACCGAGTTTGACAGTCTTTCAGATGTCTTTCAGATGCCGGATGACAGGGCTGCCTTGAAGAATGATACAAAGCCGTGGTACATTGGATGGTACTGATTCCCAATTTATTATTTAGCATCCTTTGTGTCTCACCGACTCAGTTCGGTTTTATGTCGGGATGACCCTGACAAAAAAATCTTTTTATTGAATTTTTAGTCTGAATTCTCAGGTGTGAGTGAGTTAAATTATTTGCTTCTATTGAAGAGAGTACATGTAATTTTTTAACTTGCAAAAGACTTGAATTTCGTAATTCTGATCATTTTGACGCTAAGTTTCTTAAACCGGCAATTCTTACTTAGGCGCCGTGTCCACCTAAACAGAATCGAACCGACAAAAAGTCGTCAGTCTTTGGAAAAAAATAGGATACTCTCATGTTCCTATATTATCTGAGTACTAAAAGAGAAGTAACCCGTATTCAGTGACACCGATACGGAACGATATGTCTTTAGCCCATTTCCGGCAAGACGCTGGGAAGAGTTCATGCACTATTTTGGTCGTAACGTTTGATTATTAGTCTTCAGCCATTTCCTTCGTTTGAATTTTATATAAAAAAACACACTTTTGTGCTCAAATCTAAAAAAAAAAATAATATCGGAATCGGTGTTAGTACCTCAGAATTAATCAAATCAAAGCGCGTGCGCTTATTTTTAATGCGTTTTCACCATATTTCAAATTTATTTTGTATTTATTTTATTATTTATTCAAAAATGATCTCCTGACACAGTTTTCTAATAGAATTTCTCATCAACTCCTTTTGTGAATATTATTCTCACAACACTCGTTAATTTATCTTGTTTCTTTTACGACTGACTACTACTACTACTACTAATACTACTACTACTACTACTACTACTACTACTACTACTACTACTACTACTACTACTACAACCACCACCACCACCACCAAAAATCACTGTTACTGCTGCTTTTACTCATCCTCCTTCACCAACATCACCTCCTCCTTCTCCTCCTCCATCTCCACCACCACCACAGCCACCACCGCCACCACTACCACCACCACCTCCTCCTTCTCCTCCTCTTTTTCTTCTTCCTCCTCCTCCTCCTCCTCCTCCTCCTCCTCCTCCTCCTCCTCCTCCTTCTCCTCCTCCTCCTACTACTACTACTACTATTACTACTACTACTACTACTACTATCTACTTACTACTACTACTACTATAACTACTATTACTACTACTACTACTACTACTACTACTACTACTACTACTACTACTACTTCTACTACTACTACTACTACTACTACTACTACTACTACTATCCACCAAAATCACTGTTACTGCTACTTTTACTACTCCTCCTCCTCCACCACCAAAACATCCTTCTCCTCCACCTCGACCACCACCACCACAACCACCACCACTAACACCACCACCACCAACACCACCACCACCACCTTCTCCTCCTCCACCTCCTCCTCCTCCTCCTCCTCCTCCTCCTCCTCCTACAACTACTACTACTACTACTACTACAACTACTACTACTACTACACTACTACTACTACTACTACTACTACTACTACTACTACTACTACTACGACTACTACTACTATTGCTACTACTACTACTACTCCTACTGCTACTGCTGCTACTACTTCATATATTTCTCCAGAAGGCCCCATGGATACAAGCTTCCTGTTCATACAGTAGACGCGTTCTTTTTGTACTAACATTCTTACAATGTCCATTCACTGCCTATAGATAGATACTGACCTACACCCGAGCTGAGGGAAGCTATGTGTAAAATATCTTACCCAAGGACACAAAACAATGTCCATATGTTTGCAATCATCATCATGACCCAAGCTGCCGTTTTAGGAGATTTAAAAAAAATTATTATTATTATTATTATTATTATTATTATTATTATTATTATTATTATTATTATTATTATTATTATTATTATTATTATTATTATTATTATTACTATTATTATTATTACTATTATTTTATCATTATTATTATTATTATTATTATTATTATTATTATTATTATTATTATTATTATTATTATTATTATTATTATTATTAATATCATCATCATCATCATCATCATCCTCATCATCATCATCCTCATCATCATCATCACCATTATTATTAATATTATCATTATTATTAGTAGTATTAGTAGTATAGGTAGTATTAATAGTAGTAGTAGTAGTAGTAGTAGTAGTAGTTGTAGTAGTAGTAGTAGTAGTAGTAGTAGTAGTGGCGGTGGTAGTAGTAATAGCAGTAGTAGTATTAATAGTAACAGTAGTTGTACTACTACTACTACTAATACTAATACTACTTCGACCACCACCACCACCATCACCACCACCACCACCACCACCACCACCACCACCACCACTACCACCGCTGCCACAACCAGTACTACTCTATTTGTCTAATTAACCCTTCGTGTCGTTTTTCTCTCGGTGGACACACCTTTAAGAAACGATTTCAAAAAGACGTGTCGTTTATGGATCGTTTCCGTGTTGGTGGACACGCGGCCTTAATCAGTCAACTGCCGGACTGTGGAAAGACGCGTGTTTAAAAATTTGGCCAGAAAGTCTATTATCGATCGATTTATATGACCTCATCAACGAAAAATGAAAAACAAAAAAAAAAAAAAAAATCCCCCAAAATCAGTCTTCCACGATTGGGGATCGAACGGTAATCAGAAGGTTTGAGGTTAAATTCCCTGCCGAGGAAGACCGATTTGTGAGATGTTTTATGTCTTGTATTTTTCTCGATAGTTCAGTTGGTCGAGCACTCGCTTCACACTAAATGGGACCGTGGCTAATCGCCGGTGCCTGCGAGTTTTTTCTGACCTACCCCCCCCCCCCATGTGCACCCGGCAGTGATTGAGTAGCTAGGTCTATATTAAATATTGCGGAAAGTACTTTGCAATAGACTAGTGTCCTATCCGTTTCACGCCATAGAACCCGGGATAAACTTCGACTCCACGGGCCAGCATTTTCCTGAAAAAGGAACAACATTGACGTCACTCGGCAATTTGTTGTTGTTTTTAGCCAACCATTTTATAAGCAGTTCTCATTAAATTGTTTTTTTTTCCCGCTGAAAAAGCACATAACATACAGAGCTAGTAAGATGTGACAACGCTGGTGAGGCGTGTTTGAAAACGGATTCATTTATTAATTCCAACATAATACCGCTTTGAGTCTGCGAGTCACATGTTGATTTTGGTTGATTATTTTAATTTACTAGTAAAAAGCCCGCAATTTCGCGGGGAAAGAACTATTTTCATTCGATTTTGTACCCACCATTATTTAATGAGGGCAGATTGGTAAACAACGTTGTCTGTGTAACTTGGTATATCCTCGGTTGATTTTTCTGTGTGGCCCAACATTAAGTGTAAGCCACTATAGCCTCTGACCCGTGACACAGCAACATACAGTTATCCGCATGTGAAAACAGGTTGTGGTAAGAAGATCAACTGTATTTCTTTTCAATTCCATTGTATTTATTTTCCAACAACACTCTACACGTTTTTATATTTCACTTTCTAAACTGCATTACACAGTTCCTCCCCGCCTCCCCTCTTTTAATTTAATTAATTGCGCACCTTTTAGAAATTTCCAGTATTCTATTTTAATTAGTGCTTCCTTACAAAGGAGCATACTAATTTCCTGCCAACCAATGTTTTGTTTATTCATCTTAACTACGCTACTACCACATTATCTCATTCATCTGTGGTGTTTCATTCATCCTGTTTTGTTGATAAAAGGGGAAACCCGAAACGTTCATTTGATCTGTTTTTTTAAAAAATTAAATTGAAGTTTTTAAAATGCTTCTATATGAGGACAACCCTCCCTACGGATTATCACCCTGTCGTGGTGGAAGGGCTTGCGTATCTCGAACCTCGGACCTCCAATAAGAGAAAAAAGGAGAGAGATCAGACGAAGAGTAATCCACCGGCCCTCCAGGAATGGGGGTTGAGCGTAGGGTTAACAACCCACCTCATAAAAAACAAACTGTTACAGAAACAGAAACCAGACGTAAATCCATAACCGGCGGTAGCAGAGAAGCTGGCTTCATGACGGTAGGAGGTCAAAGCCAAAAGGACGGCCCCGACCAGATTGCAGATCTGTTGTCACCAAAACGCAAGCTCAATGTCTCCTGCTGGAATGTTAGGACCCTATATCAAACAGGAAAACTGGCACAAGTCCAGCGCGAGATGTTGAACTACAAGATCGAATTGCTAGGCATATCAGAGGCAAGATGGACAGGAGCTGGGAAGCGCCAACTCTCTAATGGCGACCTGATCATTTGGTCAGGACGAAAGGATGACCAACACAGAGAATGTGTTGCCCTCTTGATAGCCAGGCAAAACAACAAATCACTATTGGAATGGAAACCGATAAGTGAAAGAATTTTATACACTAGACACAACTCAAAATACACCATACTATCAATCCTCACATATTACGCACCTACAGAGGATGCAGATGAAGAAAACAAAGGAGAATTTTACGATATTTTAAGAATGGCCGTTGAAAACATTCCAATGCATGATATGCTCATGATCATTGGAGACCTTAATGCAAGAGTTGGCAATACAGTTGAAAAACAAACAAATCAGTCAGTTGGAAAGGAAGGCATAGGGGTGATGAACAACAATGGAAGCAGACTGACAGAATTTTGCGAAGAACACAACCTCATTATTGGTGGAACTTTCTTCCCACACAAAAACATACAACAAACTGACCCGGAAATCACCAGATGGAAAAACAGAAAGTCAGATAAACCATATAATTATCAACAGAAAATGGAAGAGCAGCTTAAACGATGTCAGAGTCAGACGATTGGCAGACATTGGAAGTGGCCGCCATCTTATCACAGCCAAAAGCTCTACTAAATTGATGAAAACAAAAATAGCAAAACAGAAGAAGAAACGTTTCAACACAGATAAATTGAAAATCCCAGATATCCAAAACCAGTTCAATATCTCAGTAAGAAACAAATTCAGTGCAATACAAGATATTACAAACATGACAATCCAAGATTTCAACCACATCATGCAGGAAAGTGCCACTGAACACTTAGGACACAATAAATCAAATACAGAGAATTGGATATCAGCAAGGTCATGGGAGCTAATTAACCAAAGAAAATCAATCAAACAAAATCTCTTGAACGCTAAATCCCCCTGACTGAAAGAAAGGCTATCCAGTGAATACTCATTGAATGATAAAGAAGTGAAAAAATCCACAAGGAAAGACAAAAGAGATTTTACAGAAAATTTAGCAACTGAAGCAGAAAATGCAGCTGTAAGACAAGACGTACAAACGCTATACAAAATCACAAAAAAGCTCTCCGGAAACAGAAGTTAAGGTCAAGAGTAACCATTAAAATCCCAAGATGGTAGTGTCATCACAGACGAAAAGGTGAAAATTGAAAGATTGAGAGAATATTTCGCAAACCTTCTGAACAGACCAGACCCATCTTCTTACACAGATATCCCAGAAGCAGAAATGGACGTAGAGGTTAATCTTGGTCCAATCACTGAGCATGAGGTGCACGAGGCAATACAACAACAAATTAATGGCAAGGCTCCAGGTATTGACAAAATCAGTGCGGAATTGCTTAAAGCGAACTCGCAAGAAATGTCCAACATTCTCAGTAAATTGTTCACCAACATTTGGGCAAAGGAAGAAATACCACAGGATTGGCAGAAAGGCATCATCCATAAAATAGCCAAGAAAGGAGACCTGGGAAATTGTGCTAACTGGCGTGGAATCACACTCCTGTCCGTAACGAGCAAAATTTTTAATAGAATCCTTCTGAAAAGAATCTCACCTCACATTGAAAATATTCTTAGAAAAGAGCAGGCAGGATTCAGAAAAGGGAAGTCATGTAGTGACCACATATTTACCCCGTGACAAATCCTGGAGCAAAGCATTGAATGCAACAGCCCCCTCTAAACCATTTTTGTCGATTTTAAAAAAGCCTTTGGCAGCTTACACAGAGAGTCCCTGTGGAAAATACTCCGCCATTATGGTATACCGATGAAGATAGTCAACTTAATAAAAGCAATGTACAGCAACTACCAATGCCAAGTGATCTGTGGTAACGATTTAACAGACAGCTTTAATGTAACAACTGGTGTAAAACAAGGCTGCATACTCTCCCCGCTTCTGTTTATCCTGGCTCTAGACTGGCTCATGAAAAATACAATTGATGGTAAGAAGAGAGGCATTCGCTGGACACTGACATCCTTTCTGGAAGATATAGACTACGCAGATGATATCGCGTTAGTTTCCAGTACACACAGAGACGCCTCAGAGAAACTAAACGTACTACACAAGAACGCCTCGAAAATTGGACTGAAAATAAATTTCGATAAGACTGTGTACATTAGGGTGAATCCAAAACATGACAGTGAAATTAGGATAGATGAACATATAATTGAAGAGGTAACAGAGTTCTCCTACCTCGGATCCAAAATAACAGACGACGGAAATGCAGAACACGATATCAAGCACAAATTCAAAAGGCAAACCAGGCTTTTGGGATGCTGAAAAACTTTTGGAAATCAAAGCAAATAATGAGAAAGACAAAGCTGAAAATATACAAGAGCAATGTTTTAAGTGTACTGCTTTATGGAAGTGAAAGCTGGAAAATGACATCCTCTTTAATACAGAAACTAGAAGCCTTTCAGAACAAGTGTTAAAAATAATTTTAATTTATTTTGGCCTACAAAAATAAAAACAGTGGATCTATTAAAGAAAGATGACTGCACTAGCATTGAAAGCCAAATAAAAAGAAGAAGATGGCGTTGGCTGGGTCATGTGGCCAGAATGGAAAAAGGGTCACTTCCCAAGACAGCATTGTACTGGACAGCAGATGGGAAGAGAAAGCGGGGAAGACCCAAAGAAACCTGGCGAAGGACCATGGAGAAAGAAATAAAGGAAGCAGGCCTGTCCTGGAATACAGCCACCGCAAAAGCAGCCGATCGCAAAAAAAATGGAAATGTCTGGTGGATGCCCTATGTGCCTCAAAGCCCGAAGAGGATTAAGTAAGTAAGTATATGACGACAAATTGAATGAATAAACGCCTGACAAAAGATCAACGGTGAAAATACAAATTGAAAGAATACTGGGGATGTAGGAGCTTTCGGAATGTCTCCCCTTTACTTAACTTATGGGAAAACAAACACCCTAGCACCTTTACTAAGACTTATGACTTACCCTAATAGAAAAAAAAATCCTTCGATCTCGAGCTAACCCTAATAGAAAAAAAGACCCTCGGACTGCACTACCTTTCAATACTTCACAAATCAAAATGGCGGCTGAAAATCAAAACAATGGTCAAAATCCATTTGTCAACTTTTGGTTGTTCTTCCTGTCGTAAAAACGCCAAACTGGCAACTTTTTACAGTTGTGAAATTGGTTGTTTTTGAGAGTGTTAGTGTCGTCGATACGTATTTTATGATATCTGTGTGACTCAACGAACTTTCAAACTGACTTTAAATTATAAAAGGAAATCAAATGTTTATCTATCTGTAAAAAATACATTTCTATTTTTCAAATCTTTCAGTAGAGTTGTGCGCCGTATAAATATTTTTATTGACTCAAATAAGCACATTGCTCTCCACAAGGCTATATTTTTTAAAGAAAGGATTATTCTTTTTTTTGGGTAAATTTAAATAAATATCGGTATATGGAATTATGTTGACCACCTTTCAATCATTTTTTGTTGTTGGCAGGAGTAACTGTGCTCCTCTCGCTGGATTTATTAGATCTGACGGAAAGTACTTTGCGATAGACTAGCGTCATCTCTAAAGGGTAACAAGCAATTTCTATTGTACTTTCCACGCTATAGAAACCGGGACAAACTCCGGCTCCATGGGTCTATTGGCTCTGAAGGACTGTTACTTAAATGACGTTGACCTATGTTCCATTTCGTCTTTTGGCAGGAGCGACTGTGGTTCTGCTGTCAGATCAATTCTCCGCTCTCAGTACAGTCGACCATACTTCTTGCCCAATGATTCAAACGACATGCCAATTAATTGGTTATTCATGGGAAGCCCAGGATATGGAGCACCGGTGCATGTAAGACAGAAAAAAAAAGAGTTATGTCGCATGTTAAACTCCCTCCCCGACATTTTTAGAAATTTACTTGTCAATGGGAGCGATCTTTATTCATGTTTTCGTTCAAATAAGTCATCAATCACATGATTTGTTGCTGTCCAACGGTTGGATATTTCTTAACAATTGTAAACACGCTGCTTTGTTTACAAAAGTTATAAACATACCCATGTGTCAAGCTGAACAAAATGACCAATCGTGATGTTAGATATTTAAAAAGCAGTGAACACTTTTCACTAAGTGGGTCATTTTGAGAACATTATACAATGTGACCAACGACCTCGAGCACATGGAAAGTTGATATAGATCATGCCCATTAGAAAACATTTCTCTCAAAGGAGGGCATAATTATTGAGCCATAACAGAACATTATCCCAGACCACGCAATGGGGGTCCCACTAGCTCAGTTGGTAGAGCACTCGTTTCACACGCAAAGGGACCAAGATTGATCCCGGCTGCAGTCGATCTTTTTTTCTGACCCCCCTGTCCACCTAGCAGTGATTGGGTAGGTGGGCCTGTTAGATCTTGAAAGTACTTTGCGATAGACTAGCGTCATATCCAGTCGATAGAAAGCAATTGTCCGTTTACGCTCTAGATACTGTGATAAACTCCGGCTCCATCGGCGTAATGTCTCTGAAGGATTTCAACACACACCTGCAATAGGAATGGATTGGATAGAACAATAAACGCCTTCTCGTATGATACCAAGCTGTTAGAAGCTGTGGACTGTATAAAGTAATAAATAAGAATTAATATAACAGCTTCAACAGAGAACAGAATACCAAACACGGAACTTTCCGGGCTCAAACCCTTCTTCAGCCAATAAAAACAATTAAAAAATAAATACATTGCTTGAAAACCCAGATTGACATCAGAGAAACAAGACATTTTTTTAAAAGCTGTTATATTCATTTTTGTTTATTACTTTTTTAAAACCTTCTAATATGAAAGTCAATGGCAAACCATTCTTGTAGCTTTGCCGAGTTAACTGCATGAATAAGTCCAAAAAGTTGAACGGTGACAGCGTAAAGGGGAGCACTTTTTCACGGAAGACTGCTGCCTCGCTCGGTTGGGAGCGTGACGTTCGTCAGGTCACACCGAACCGTCAGCCAGTTACTAGGCGAAATAAATTTAACAAATGTGACAAAACCAAAATTGGGACATGGAATGTCAGGACCTGTGCCCAAAAAGGAAAACTAAACAACATTCTAAAAGAAATGAAACGGCTCAAAATAAATATTCTTGGCCTGGCAGAAATGAGATGAAAGAGCAGGGAACCATGTCAAAACAAGAAAACAACAGACATATAAGATCATATAGAGTGGTGGAACCTCTTTTCAAAAAGGAGTAGGGATGATCTTAGACCAACAATCAACCAAATTTTACAAAGGGCACGTAGCAATCTCAGACAGAGTTTTGCTGGTTAAGCTAAGAGAACCTGTAGTTGACACCAATATTATTCAAGTTTATTCACCAACAGAAGAGGCGACAGATGCAGATATGACAGAGTTTTACCATTCACTAGACAAAGCAAAACGAATGTGTAAATCACAAGAAGTTCTTATGGTAATGGGGGACCTAAATGCTAAGATTGGCAGAGGCAGAGATGGTGACATAATCGGACCACATGGACTCGGAGACAGAAATGAACGAGGAAACATCTGGGCAGATTGGTGTAGAACAAATAAATTAATGATTTCAAACACCTGGTTTCAACAACACCCAAGAAACATGGACATGGCAATCACCAGGGGACAGAGCAAGGAACCAGATAGACTTTATAGCAGTATCATCAAGATTCAGAAATGGCATATTAAGTTCAAAACCTACCCAGGCGCCGATGTAGACAGTGACCATGTCCCAGTTGTTTGTACAGTAAGGATAAAGTTTAAAGCTATTCAGAGAACAGCTGGTAGAATAAAGAGGGATTACAGGTTATGCAAGACAATGGCATACAAAAAAATGAGAGAAGAATTTGAAAGTGCACTCATGATACAAAGCCAAAGTGAACCTGATAACGAAAAATGTGAAAAACAATTTGATATATTCCAAAAGTGTGTCAAAGCAACTGCAGAAAAGCATTTACCAATAGCTCAAATAAACAGCAAAAAGGAATGGATGACAAATGAAATTCTTAACCTATTTGAAGAAAGACGAAATGCAACAGAGGGTCTGCAGAATACCAAACATTGAACAACCACATTAAATCCAAATGCATCGAAGCACACGAGAACTATCTAGACTGGAAAGGCTGCGAAATCGAAAGAGAATACAAACCCAACCCCCAACAAGCTCACCAAAGAATAAAAGAACTATCAGGGAAAAGGAAAAGCAAAGCAGCAGGAAGTTGCATCCAGAACAAACAAGGGGAAGTGCTATTTGAAGAACAACATATAGAAAGCCGATGGGTAGAATACATAGGCGAACTGTACAATGATCCAAATAGAAATGAACCACCACTGAAATTCAAAGAACCATTAAGCGGACCAAAAATCACCAAAAGTGAAATTGAACATGCCATGGAACGAATGAAGGATGGTAAAGCAACAGGCCCTGATGAAATATCTGTAGAGGTATTAAAAAGCCTAGGAGATCTAGCAATTGATGAACTTCACATATTATTCATCAATATATACAACACTGGGAAAATTCCAGAAGATCTCTGTAACTCTATTTTCATAGCAATACCAAAGAAAGCAGGTGCAGTCAGATGCGAAAATTTTAGAACTATAAGTTTAATAAGCCACATCAACAAAATACTGTTGCGTATAATTATCAACAGGCTAAGGAATAAGATTAACCCCGAAATCGCAGAAGAACAATATGGATTCCAACCTGACAGAGGGACAAGGAACACAATATACCTCCTCCGTGTTTTAAGTGAAAGAGCTATACAGGTTCAGACCCCAATATACCTCTGTTTTGTCGACTACAAAAAAGCTTTGATAGAGTACGCCACGAAGAAATACTAAAACAACTGCACTCCGTTGGCGCTGATGAGAAAGACCTCAGACTCATGCAAACATTATACTACACCCAGCAGGCATCTATCAAAATCGGAAACTCTACAGGAAATTCCATTCCTATTAAGAAAGGAGTCCGTCAAGGGTGTGTTGCCTCACCAGATCTGTTTAATCTATACCAAGAAACAATCATGAGGGGCATAACTAATATGGAGGGAATAAAAGTAGGAGGTCACAACATAAATAATATAAGATACGCAGACGATACGGTACTCGTTGCAACATCAGAAATCCAACTTCAAAAGATTGTGGACAAAGTGGTAGTAGATAGTGAAGCCAAGGGAATGGAGGTGAATATCACCAAAACGGAATGCATGGTAATACAGAAAAACCCCAAAAACAACAACACCTGCAATATAACGATTCACGGCGAGCAACTTACCAACGTAGAAAGTTTTAAATACCTGGGTTCAATAGTGACAACAGATGGAAGATGTAACCGAGACATACGAGCAAGAATAACTCAAGCCAAACAGGCCTTTATGGACCTCGAAAACATTTTGAAAAACAAACAGATGTTGTTCGGGATTAGATTCTGAGTCTTGAAGTGCTACGTGAGGCCAATCTTGTTATACGGATGCGAAAGCTGGACTACAAATGCAGAAACACAAAAGAACATTGAAGCTTTTGAAATGTGGTGTTTGAGAAGGATGCAGAGAATATCGTATATTGCACACAAAACGAACGAAGAAGTGCTAAAACAAACATACCAATAAAGGAAACTAATGCTTAATAGCGGATCGACAACTATCCTTTTTCGGACACATAGTAAGGCAAGATAAGAATGAATACCTGGCAAGTTGTGGAAAAATACCTGGTAAACGCGCCCGGGGGAAGACAAAGAAAAACACTCATAGACCAACTGAAGGGCTTCACCAACCTAACAATCCAAGAGCTGTTTGAAAAAGCAAGAGACAGGGAGGAATGGAGAGAGATAATTCATGCAGTATCCGAAGCCTGGACCAGGCATGGAACCTAGAAGAAGAAGAAGAATATGAAAGTTGGATAAAAGTTGAATACTACAATATCCATTAGTTTATGTGATAGATATGTATGATCAACCCTGGTCTATCAGATATTATGATTATACTACATGAGATAAAACAAATACAGATCTATTCATTAGCTTATAAACATGGCGAGTTTGTTAGGGGGGGGGGGGCGGTGGCAATTTTTAAATAGTCTCTGTATAAGATGCTTGTTAATTAGCATTCTTTGTCATTAAAATTCTATTATAATGACCGTCAGTTAACAAGTTACTGGCGTGCTCTGGGAAGATACGTATTTAATAATTTGGCCAGAAAACTCGACTTTCAAATATCGATCGATTTAAATGACTCTCATTTTGTCAAAACTCTCATACCTGGGACTTTGAGTACCATATTTGTATCCAACACAAGGAATTTACCCAATGGAATCCGCACGGTGCTCTTATTGGCTAGCCAACCAGCGGCCTCGATGAGAAAAATATCCGCCATTGAGACATGGGCTGGGAATCGCGTTACTATAGTAAACAATGATCGGCAGTTCATGAAATATAAGAAAATAACTTCCTGCTCGCTCGTTTAACTCAAAATTATTCAAAACGATGTCTCTAAAATAATATAAACGTGACTTCTTAAGGTTTTCTTCACGGTCAAAACCACACAACATTCTATTATTAATGATTACGTCCTAGGCAAAAAGGAATATTGACAGGTCGACCGAGAGTTGAACTCGTCAGACGACAAACATCAATGCTAAGTGAAGAGAGAGTCAAGCTCTTGTTTGTCTTGTCCTGTTCTATATAGAGAAAAGGATAAATAGTATAGCCTCGTGGGTGAGTGGATGCGTGTCATAGTTATGCTTTTAAATTGTTTCTGTTGTTTATGTGTGTAGTGATGACTCTCTCACACTCACTGCATCATCATAGCAAAGAGACGCCAACTTTAAATTTGGCTCACAGGAATTTCAGACACCACTCGTAGGAATTACAATGCCGAAAGAGGAATTCCCGCACACACACACACACACAAAAAAAAAGAATTGGAATGGTATTTGGCGTACATATTGTATAGCATCTAGTTCTAAATAGATAACTGATTAGAATTAGATTATGATATATAAATATAAACACAATGCCAAATACAATTCCGAAGTTTCCTTATTTCAAAAGAAGTAAAGTCCCAAAACCTAATGGTAGTGATTGTAGTACTGGTGGTAGTGAGGATGATGTGGTGTTGGTGATTGTAGTAGTAGTGGTGTTGATGATGATGTGGCGGTGGCGGTTGTAGTTGTAGTAGTAGTGATAGTGATGATGATGTGGTGGTGGTGGTGGTGATAGTTGTAGTAGTAGTGATAGTGATGATGATGTGGTGGTGGTGGTGGTGATAGTTGTAGTAGTAGTGATAGTGATGATGATGTGGTGGTGGTTGCTGTAGTAGTGGTCGTGATGTAGATGTGGTTGTGGTGGTTGTAGTAGTAGTGGTAATGGTAATGATATGTGGTGGTGGTAGTAGTAGTAGTAGTAGTAGTAGTAGTAGCAGTAGTAGTAGTAGTAGTAGTAGTAGTAGTAGTAGTAGTAGTAGTAGTAGTAGTAGTAGTAGTAGTAGTAGTAGCAGTAGTAGTAGTAACGATGATGATATGGTGGTGGTGGTTGCAGTAGTAGTGGTAGTGATGACGATGTGATTGTGGTGGTTGTAGTAGTAATAATAATAATAATAATACTTTATTGCATCCCAAAAAGGAAATTTTTTGTACAGACGTGTTATAATTTACACATAAGATAAAAATACAATGGAAATAGGATGTATATATATAAAAAAGGAGCAGCTCTATAACCAGAGCTGCGCTTTATAATATGAATAATTTCAACACTGTAAAATAGTTAAAACTGTCACTATAAATTGAAAATTGAAAAGATTGCAAAACAAATAAATTAATAAATTAATATTTATATTTTTAAAAAGTAAAAATGAGAAATAATTATATAAAATGATTATTGCTTGTTGTTATAAAGCCTAATGCTGGACGGCAGAAAAGATTTTCGGTGTCTCTCTGTTTTCGTTGAAATAGAGAAAGGGCGACCACTTCTTTCTGACATAATAATTGATGGTCTTAGTGGATGATACTGGTCATTTAATATTTTAGTTATTTTATTTATACAAAATTTCTCGTATAAAAGATCTACATCGTCAACATCATTTATATAGCGTTTAATGGATTTTTTAATATTTGAATTTATTTTGTTCCTTTCCACTGCTAAGCAATTGCCTCCCCAAGCTGTTATACAAAATGACAAAACACTTTCGATTACTGCTCTATAAAATAATGTGCAGAGGGTTTTATCTATTCTAAACTGAGAGAGTTTCGATAAAAAATATGTACGTCTGCACATCTTATGCCTAATTATTTTCAAGTGTTCATCCCACTTGAGCCTGTCATCAATCGTTACACCAAGGTATTTGTAGTGAGGAACTCGCTGGACGAATTGGTCCTTTAATTTTAACGGTTCTATCGGTTCCTTCACTCTCCTAAAGTCAATCACTAGCTCCTTTGTCTTGCTTATGTTAAGCTCTAGGTGGTGGGCATCACACCAAGACACAAATCTATCAATTTCTTGCCTATAAGCCACTTCGTTGCCATTTGTTATGAGGCCTTGAAGAGCGGTGTCATCTGCAAACTTTATTAAAGGTACACTCAGGTTTTGACTTCTACAGTCATTCGTGTATATTGTGAATAATACAGGGACAATACACAACCTTGAGGAGCACCAGTATTTGTAGTTATACAGGAAGATTTGTTTTGCCCTAATTGAACATATTGTGCTCTCTCCGTAAGAAATTCGAGCACCCAAGCAATTATATACTTGTTTAAATTCAGACTAGTCAATTTTTGAACAACCAACTGAGGTTGCATTGTATTGAACGCTGAAGAAAAATCTGCAAAAAGCAATCTGCAATAGCTCCTAGCGTGATCTAGATGCCTGTAGATGTTGTTTGTAAACAGCAAAATGGCATCCTCTACGCCACGTCCTGGTTTGTAAGCAAATTGATGACTATCACTCAATGGCATAAACTGATTCCTAATTTTAACAAGAACAAGTTTTTCTAAAGATTTCATGACTATTGAAGTCAGTGCAACAGGTCTGAGATCGTTCATAGTTTCAAGTTTTTCTTTTTTTGGAACAGGAATAATTTTTGAAGTTTTCCAAATTTCAGGGATTGAAACGCATTGGAGGGACCAGTTAAAAATATGTGTATAAATGGGGGAAAGCTGGTGGGCACATTCTTTTAATAGTTTTCCTTTCAATCCATCCGGCCCAGCAGCCTTCCTCTCGTTTAGTTTCGAAAATACGAATCTCGTTTCCTCTTCACTGACCTCAATAGTCATTTCATCTTCCAAAGCCCTGTCTAATTTATGTTTTTCATTTTCAATATCAAATTTGTTTGCTGTGTCGAAACGTGAATAAAATTTATTTAAAGTTTCAATTTCGATATCTTCTGATATAATCGTGGGCTTTGGATTATAGTTCACAGCAGTTTTAAGCCCCCGCCACGTGTCCCTTATATCCCCAGAAGAAAAGCATTTTTCAATTTTATTTTTGTACTTATCTCTACAACTAGATATTACCCTCTTTATCTCTTTTTGTTTTGTTTTCAGATCTTTTTTGTTTCCACTAGTATAGAGAGTTTTCTTTTGGTTCAATAAAAGTTTTAGATCTTTTGTTATCCAAGGCTTGTTGTTAGGATAATATTTTATTTCTTTTTTACAAGACACTAGCTGTTCACAGAATTTTAAATACTCACTCACACAGTCATTCAGCTCATCCACACTATCACATGATTCGATAAAAACATTCCAGTCAGTGCATTCAAAACAACCACGCAAATCTTCACACACACTTCCATTCCAGATCTGTACACTTTTCTTTACTGGTTTTACACGTTTAAAAACAGGGCGGTAGGTGGGGAGTAGCAAGAGCATGCAGTGGTCAGATAAACCTAATGGGGCACGGGGTAAACATTTATAACTATTTTTAATATTACACAGGAATAAATCTAATGTTTTTTTGTCCCTTGTCTCGCAGTCCACGTATTGATGAAGTCCCGGGAGAGTAAAATCGTTACATTGGTTAAAATCGCCAGTGACCATCAATACGGCATCGGGTGACTTAATTTGAATGTCCTGTATTTCTTTCCTCAAAATATTTTTCGCTGTGGTGTTGTCTGATGATGGTGGAATGTAGACGTTGATGATGATGACATGAGTATATTCCCGGGGTAGGTAATATGGTCGTGACGAAACAGTAATAAATTCAATTTTATCGTCACAATACATTTTCTTTATCTGACAGTTATTGGGGTGGCACCATTTGTTGTTATATATGTGCACACCCCACCCCCAGTTCGTTTATTTACATTAGTCCGATCTCCTCGAAATAGTGAATATTGTTCAATATTAAAACATGATGATGGTATGTGAGGAGATAGCCAAGTCTCTGTTAACGCTATTATGGAGGCTTGACGATAGTCACTATTAAAACGACACAGTGAAAACAGTAGTAGTAGTAGTGGTAGTGATGATGATGTGCTGATGGTGGTATAGTTGTGGTGGTAGTGATAATGATGTGGTGCTGGTGGTTGTAGTAGTAGTGGTAGTCATGATATTGTGTTGGTGGTTGTAGTAGTAGAGGTAGTGATGCTGATGTGGTGGTGGTTGTTGTAATAGTGGTGGTAGTGATAATGATGTGGTGGTGGTGGTGGTTGCAGTAGTAGTGGTAGTGATGACGATGTAGTTGTGGTGTTTGTAGTAGTAGTGGTAGTGATGATGATGTGCTGGTGGTGGTATAGTTGTAGTGGTAGTGATGATATTGTGGTGGTTGGTGGTTGAAGTAGTAGAGGTAGTGATTATGATGATGTGGTGGTTGTTGTAATAGTGGTGGTAGTGATGGTGTAGTAGTAGTGGTAGTGATGATGATGGAGTGGTGGTGGTTGTAGTAGTGATGATGATGATGTAGTGGTGGTGTAGTGGTAGTGATAATGATATAGTGGTGGTGGTTGTAGTAGTTGTGGTAGTGATGAAGTGGTAATGGTGGTTGCAGTAGTAGTGACAGTGATGATGTGGTGGTTGGAAAACACATTATAGGTTATTATATTACACGATTACACACATTCTCTAACTTCATTTTTTTGACAGCTTTATTGAAGCATAAATATACGCAACAGTTCTGAACCATTTTATTGTGGATTTTGATATTGTTTGTTGTTTTTCTTGTGCCGTTATGTTCACATAGAGACCGAATGAATGGTAATGCTTACATTCCCAGCCCATGATATAATGGCGCTGAATACTTTCATTGGTGGACACTTTTTAGGCTCCGTACGTATTCTCATTCGTTTAATTCTATGATCCAACACGATTCAATATAGATATATATATATATATATATATATATATATATATATATATATGTGTGTGTGTGTGTGTGTGCGTGTGTGTGTGTGTATATATCATTGTATAATCGACATTATTCACAGATCGACTCTGTAGAGCGTCCATCATGGCAAGCCCAGATATCTGGCAGCAAAACTTGGCTCCTGGTGCCAAGTCCCGAGTGCAGTAACCAGTGTCACAAACTAGAGGTCACGGTTGAAAAAGGAGATATTTGTAAGTTTATATAATCAAGATGTTTAGATGCCAGGAAATCATCACTATGAAAACCCGGAATTGTGATCCAGCGCCTCAAAACCGTATTATTAAACTGGAATGATACCAAAGCCTAAGATTCAATTTTGAACATTACCTCTAAACAATCGAGTTAGAGTAAATCAATGCCATGGCGATCGTATTCTCCTTCACCACAATCATAAATGCATGTGTCTCCTATTTTGAAAAAGTGTGTGCATGTGGTGTTTCAGGCGATTGTGTCCTGATCGCAGTCTAAATATTGTGACTTGGACTTTTCTATTTAATAGTTTGATTGGGTCACTTTTATTGAAGTTTGGGTGCTTCTTGTACCGGTTGGTTCTTGCATGAGCCTTGATAATTGATTTGATTTCGCCAACGTCATAAACATTCTTATCTTATGTTTCCTCAGATCCCATTTTGGAAAATAAGTATCTGATATTTTATTTTCTACGATGTCGCACTAATCGAAATCCATTGAAGTCTCACTTTTTTGGCTCTCTGATTAGCACTTACACGATTCAGATCTGTTTGCATTTGGGTTGTTTAAAGTGTCTAATGCTTGTGATCGTGAGCTTGTGATGATGATGATGATGATGATGATGATGATGATGATGATGATGATGATAATGATGGTGATGGTGGTGGTGGTGGTGGTGTTGGTGGTGGTGGATATAAATACTCTAAACCAACGCAAAATAGTATCCATTGTAACAATGTTAAATCAAGCCCATAAATGTATCATCATCATCATCGTCTTCATCATCATCATCATCATCATCACCATCATCATCATCATCAATATCAATGGTAACGTGTTTTCGTGAACACGTAGCCGATCAGCTGTCTCCATTCGGTTCAATCTTCTGCGCTTTTTAATTAATTAATGGACGTTGTTTGGTAGGTTCAAATGTTCTCGTAGATTTGTAGTGTGTGTCATCCTCTGTCGCCATCTTGCTTTCTTTCCATCGATGAAACCAAAAACCACCAGCTTTTAAATTCTCCTAGATCTATACCTAACCACCCCTCCCCCCCCCCCCCCCCACAGTAAACTTCAACTCCCTTTTCCATATATTTGATGACACAAGCATCTCTTTTTACTCTTCTTATTTTATTCAAAACTTCTTAACTGCGCATTTTGTCTGTCCATTAAACTTTTAATTTTAATTTAATAATATATATCTATATCCACGAAACATACTAAACATGAAGCATAGGTGCGACTCTGCCGGACCTCTGCTTCATGACCTGCATTGGCTGCCTGTTGAGAAAAGGATTAAATTCAAAGCTTGTGTTTTAGTGTATCGTTGTCTTGAAGGTACTGCCCCTTCCCACCTTTCGGAACTTATTGAAAGATATTCAAAACCCCGCCCCTTACGTTCGGCCAGTGATTCCACAAAACTAGTTGTCCCTCGAATTCGGAAAAATGATGGAATGAGATCCTTTTCTCATTTCGGACCCTCTGTTTGGAACGCCTTACCACAAAGCATACGTGAAAAAGAATCTTTGTCTATTTTTAAACGTTCGCTTAAAACATATCTGTTTCGATTTTAGTAGATGGTATGAGAAGCAAGATAGGTTTAGTTTGTGTTGTGTGTTGTTTGTTTGTTTGTGTGTGTGTGTGTGTGTGTGTGTGTGCTTGTGTGTGTGAATGATTATGTTTCAGCCAAAGTAAATTTGTAATTTAAGCGCTTAGAGTCTGGTATCTCGGAGTTATAGCGCTATATAAGTTTTCAGCATTATTATTATTATTATACTCAAGGCGCTTTATAAAAAAGGGTCCCTGACCAACAGCAACACGTAACATATGGAACTGTTAGATAATATTACTGGTCGCTGCTCTATGGCTGTGAATCATCGACTCTCAATCCTCATCTAGAAAATAGAATCTGTGCTTTTGAAAATAAGAGCTACAGGAAAATCCTGAGAGTTCCATATTTTGGAGCACATGACAAATAAAGATAAATTAGAAGAGGAGAGGATCGAGCAGGAGGGCAGGTACCACTGTTATCAATAGTTAAAAGAATGAAACTGTCATGGTTCGGACACACTGTCCGCAGAAAACAAAATGGCAAAACGTCATCAAACAGTGGACAAGTCTGGGTCTCTCTCTCTCTCTCTCTCTCTCTCTCTCTCTCTCTCTCTATATTATATTTATATATATACTTATTATATTACTTTATATCATATTTATCTGCCGTGTCATCTCTTCAGAGGTCGACGTGAAATGTCCTGCCAAGCGTGCCTATCCGTCACCCTGTTGTTGCATTCAGCTGCAGTAAGGCCAGTCCATGACTTGATGTCATCCATCCATATCCTTGCCGGTCGACCTCTTGTCCGCCTTCCCTCCACGCATCCCTCTAAAATGTGGTTTTGGATGGAGATGTGGCGCTTTGTATGCCCAAAATATTTGATCTTTCTTGTTTTAATTGTTTTCAATAAGTTTGGCCTTATGTTCATAATGTCACACACTTCTTCGTTGGTCTTCTTTTCGGTCCAGCTGATCTTGGCCATACGACGGAATGTCTCAATTTCACAGGCTTCAATTCGCTTTTCAATGTTTTTATTCATGGTCCATGTTTCCGAACCGTAAAGCAAAGCCGAGTGTACATAACATTTGAGTACTCATAACTCACAGTACTCGCTTTTTCCATTATTAGTGATACGTTGGCCTAAATATTTAAATGTTTTAACTGATTCCAGTTTCCTTTCTTTAATTGTTATGTCAGTGGAAACATTGGGATCCTTTGCCATCACCATCACTTTGGTTTTTGAAACATTCATGTCTAGGCCCATGGCTTCGCTATTGATATTGACATCATTACTAGTTTTTGTAAGGGTTCCTCATTTTCTGTAAGCAGAACTGTGTCATCATCATAGCGAAAGTAATTGATGCTTCTGCCACCAACATTGATTCCGTCATAAAGCTCAGTAAGTCGGGAGATGAATTCTGTATAGATGTTGAAGAGGTATGGGGAGAGAACACAGCCTTGTCGTACTCCTCTTTTGATGAATGTGTATTCAGATACTTCTCCTTGTATTCTAATGGCTGCTTTCTGGTGCCAGTAGAGATTAGTTATGAGTCTGATGACTTTCTCGTCAATACCTACTCTTTCCAAACATTAAATTATTTCAGAATGATGTACACGATCAAATGCCTTTGCATAATCTATAAAACATGCATATATTTTTTCTGCTATTCAATGTGTTTTTGTCTCATGATATTCAGACAGAAGATTGCTTCTCTTGTTCCAGTGTTCTTTCTGAATCCGAATTGTACATCCCCTACCTCTTTATCAATTTTGGATTGTATTCTTTCAAGTATATTTTTTAGCAAAAGTTTTGTTACATGTGGCATTAAACTTATTGTTCTGAAGTCACCACATTCAACAGCATTCGACTTTTTTGGTAGTGTTATATACACTGATTGAGCTAGTTCTTTAGGTAGATATCCGTTATTGTATATGTCATTAAATAACATAACATCATATAAATATGTCACTTGTATAAATTCCGACTCCATGAGCCTCATGGCTCTTTACGCGTCCAGAGCAAGGAGATAGCGGGCTAAATTGAGCATTATAATACAACTAGACATGGCATAATAATATGACGGTTTATTAGTTTTCAGCAATAGCTTATTTGGTTGTTCTTAGATCTAACAAAAATAGAAACGTTGACAAGAGTTTTCAATTAAAAACAATAGATATATCATAATATATCGGAAACAAGTATCAGTCGTCTTTAATCGGAAACTAAATAAATTATATATATTTTAGATGCAGACTCCGTCAACAATAAATGAGTCAACTTTTTAAAAAACATGAAGTGCTAAGATAAGGAAAGCAGAAGAAAAAATATTTGTCAACGAACTTGGATCGTCGTCGTTATTATTATTATTATTATTATTATTATTATATTTATTATTATTATTTTATTATTATATTATTATTATTATTATTATTATTTATTATTATTATTATTATTTATTATTATTATTATTATTATTATTTATTCATCATCATATTATTATCATATACATCTATCATCATCATCATTTTCATCATCGTCGTCATCATCTCACATCATATCATCATCATCATCATCATCATCACCGTCGTCATTATCATCATCATCATCATTAATTGAATTCAATATTAATAAATTTATGTTTCTTTTTCTTCTGCCCATCCCCTCCACCCTGGTGTGCCATATATTATCAACCAGTCGTCATTGACACAAACGTATGGTACCACTCCACAAAGATCAACAGTGGCAATATTAGCATTACCATTGGCGCTGAGTATGATTAACTATATTTTCTTAAGAACGATTATTGCTGTCATGGTGGAAAGATGCATTATTTAATTGACAAATGATTTTTTGAGTATTTAAATAAAAGCTTCAGCTCAAATAAATATTTGTCCCTTTATTTTTGATGCTCACTCGTAAAGAAAATTGACGTTTTTTAAAATGTCAATATATATTCTTTACACATGTTATGAAGGCATAATTCCCAATTAAATAAAATCCTGGATACTTGACAATTAATTTTGTAGAAAACTCATTGGCTAAGAGTATCAGACCAATAATTACAGTTGGCGAGTTTAACTTTCGTTACAACTCAATAGATCAAAATGTACTAATTTTAAAGTAATTTTTAACCGAAAATTCGCTTAGACAAGACGTCAGCATGTCCACCAATAACAAGGGTCATATTCTGGTCTGGTTTGTGGCAGATCTGAAAACGCCAATTCACAATCTTGATGTTTAGGACCCCTACATCTCAGACCATTTCATGATTAGTTTTAATATCGAATTCCAGAAACCCAAACTCGAAAAAAGGACCATCACATCAAGAAAGAAGATCGATCATAGTTTTAAAAAAATATCTTAAAATGCAATAAGGTCCATTCAACAAGACGACCAGAAAATTAAAGCATACAATTTGTATTAAGTGAGCTTGTTAATTGCCATGCTCTTAAACAACGAACCGTTACCGACCGACCATCTGCCCCGTGGGTGAATCGAGATATAAAGATGGCAGCAGCTGCTTCTAATGGTGCTCACACCACAATGTTATGACGATCGATCCAATCAGCAAATTCTTAAAGATGGCATGACTTGAACGTCGCCGCGCTGAAAGGATATGGCACATGTCCGGACTGCAGATTGACAATGACATTTTAAAAGAACAATATAGAAAAATCAAATTTCAAATTAAATGAGCCAGAACTGAATATTTCAATAAGAGAATCAAGAAATGTTCCACATAAAGAACGCCTTTTGCTGTTGCTGACATCATCTCTGGAAAAAAACAAAAAGACTGTCTCGTGAAATACATACCCAACATCTTACAAATCTATTGATCTTCCTTCTGTTTTTGGCGATTACTATCAGAGCAAGGCCACTAAAACTCGAGAAAAACTAGATTCGTGTCAAGCTAGTCAACAAGTTTTTGATCCCTTTGGGGATGAGAGCTTGCTCTGTGAGTTTTCAGCCAGCGACCGAGGAAGACGTAATTCAATTATAAAACATTCACCACATAAAATCTGTAACCTGGACCCCATCCCAACAACTTTACTTGTTACACATCTGGAGCATCTTGTTTCAATTTTTAACAGATATAATAGCTTAATTTCTCCAGGCTGGCACAGTTCATCAATCTTCCAAAAAATGCTCTAGTCACACATATTCTTAAAAATGCTAGCCTGTCCTCAGAGGAACTTAAATTTTTTTTGACATGTCTCAAACCGAATCAATCTGCCTATACGCAGTATCAGTATCAGAATACACAGACTGCTCTGTTGAAGATCCAAAACGATCTTCTCTGTGCTGCTGATGAAGGTAACATTTCTATTATCGCTCTACTTGACCTCAGCTCAGCATTTGACACTATCTACCTATACTTCTAAAGCGCCTATCTATAACTTAAGGACTAACAGGAACTTTTAGCATGTTTTGTGTATGACCTGCTATTATAGCTTTGATCTTTTTTTTTTAATTGAAAAGGCGCCTTGAGCTGTTTGTATATTGAATAGGCGCGGAATAAATGATTTACATTATTACTATTATTAAAACAGCCTGCATGAAATGATTCATCTAAGCCCGTGTGTAGCTCAGACATAAACGATTTACCAAGTCATACGTGAAAAAAAAAGAACCATCAAAAGCAAATTAAAAAAACAACATTAAAACTAAATAAATTTACAAACAAAAGAACACACATTAACTACAAAAATGAACAGACCACAAAAATCTAACAAATTAAAAACAGATCAAAACAACCCACCTACGAATGCAAACAATAACAACAAAAAAAAAAGAAAAAGAAAATAAAAACAAAACAAAAAAATACAAATAACAAGCAATCAAACAAGCAACAACAAAAAACCCCAAACAAAACAAAAAACAAAAAAACAAACAAACAAAAAAAAAACAAACAAAAAAACAAAAAAAAAACAAAGAAACAAACAAACAAAAACAGACATCATTCCAAGTAACAAAAGTAGATATAATTTATTATTTTTGACAATAGTATCCGGCATCTAGTCATTGCAACAAAACTGAAACTCATAATTCCTTTCCAAAATGTAGTATTTACATATCCCTGTCAAATTAAAATAAAAACCCCAACAAAATATAAAATAATTCATTTGTCCATCGATATTTATTTGTCTATTCCTAAAGAATGTGCAGGTCTACGTGATCTGACGTATTAAAATGGCATTGCGTCGGGAGTAGAACTGACAACAAAAATGGAAGTTAAATTGATGAGAAATAACAATTTTAAATGATTTTTCAATGTCAGAAACTACCCTTTCCTCAATAAAGCATAAAATTAGCACAAGTTTCATAAGATGTTTGTCTTTAAAGACAATTCTCGGCATCGAAATCACCCCCAACATAATACCGAATAGAGGCGGTGGATCATATAATATGATAAAATTGGTATAAAATGAAAGGTCGAAAAATCGGGGAAAACCTTTTCAATCAATGAAATGATCTTAAATGGAGTTGCTTAAAGAAGAAAAAAAAAAGAGTTGGAAAAAAATGATCCTACAAAAGTTGGAAATGTCAAAATTGAAATTGTCAAATGTACACTACAAGCAGACATCTTTATATTATGACCAAATTTCATCATCATCATCATCATCATCATCATCATCATCATCATCATCATCATCATCATCATCATCATCATCATCATAATAATAATAATAATAATATATAATAATAATAATAATAATAATAATATAATATACTTTATTCATTCAAAAAATGAAATTCGTTTACAGAAGTGTATGCATAAAAATGTATAAACACACACACACACAATATATATATATATATATATATATATATATTATATATAATATATATGTTACCCTCTATTAAAATCACACGTGACACGTGCTTCAATCCTGAGTTTACCAACACTGAAAACAAGGTTTCTTTAAAAGTCTATATCTAGACGCTGTGCGTTTGGCTTAGAAATTCACAGAATTGCCATCGGGATTATAACGGACCAACACACAAAACTATGTGTAACCTTGAACGTCTATAGTCTGGTTAATACAGTTTAATGAGAATTATTCATAATATGGATGGCAAAAAACAATAACAAAGATCTGAGTGACGTCAACTTCGTTCTGTCTATAGATAGAACGAAGATGACGTCACTCTGGCCTTTGTTATTGTTTTTTCCCCCCAAAATACCTCAATCGATTGAGCCCCCATTACCACTGCGAAATAGTTATTCTCTGTTGTCTCTTGGCACTTTCCTACTCACTTCATTTCTTGTTGTTATCAACATAGGTGCCATCTCCACTCACTTTTCTGTACTCCTCCTCCTCCTCCTCCTCCTCCTCCTCCTCCTCCTACTACTACTACTACTACTACTACTACTACTACTACTACTACTACTACTACTACTACTGATAAGATGACAGCAGTGCTCATACTGCTTGATTTAAGTGCCGCAATCCATACCATTGATCGGAAATTGCTCTTAAACAGACTTCAAACCGATTTTAATATTCAAAATGATGTTTTGGACTGGTTTGAATATTATCTCTTTGACTGCACACAGTGTTGCCATTGAATATTCTCTTTCTGATATTAGTGTTCTGCAGTTTGGGGTACCCCAGGGTTCTGTCCTGGGGCCCCTCTTATATACCTTGTATACAACACCCATAAATGCTATAATCTCGGCGCATGAGTTGAATTTTCAATTGTATGCCGACGATACTCAAATTTATTTCCCTGTTACTAACGATACGAGAGTGGACATTGAATCTGGAGTGGAGGCGTGGGTGGAAGACATAAAAGATTGGGTGGTTTTAGATAAATGAAAGTTAAATGAGGATAAAACGGAAAATAATAAGTTTTTATGGAAATAACCGGAAAAGAACAGAAATAGAATCATTGAGCATTGCTGGAAGTCAAATTAAGATTGTAAATGGTGGAAATATCAGGAATTTAGGTGCATATTTAGATTCACGATTGTGTATGGACGCTCGTGTTAGTAAAATTGCTCAGATTTGCCATCTTCATCTCCATAAAATTTATAGAATTAGACATCTTTTGGATACTGAGACTGTCAAAACATTAATGACATCATTTGTACGAAACCGAATAGACTACTGTGACGCTCTGTTACAATGGTCACCAAAATATATAATTAGACAGCTTCAGAAAGTGGAAAATAGAGCTGCTGGAATGATGACTGGTTGTGGAGTGAAAGAGCATGTAACGCTGATTTTAATAACTTTGCATTGGCTCCCTGTTAACAGCCGAATTATGTTCAAAATTCTGTGTTATGCTTTTAAATATTTTAATAAAACAGCTCCTGTATACCTACAAAATATGGTTAATCTCTATGTGCCGGAGAGAGAACTAAGGTCCAGTGGTCAACATCTCTTCCAGGTTCCTCGCTGTAGATAGTCTTTTAGTGAGAGATCTTTTATCCAGTCGGCACCCGTCTTATGGAGCCAACTGCTTTCATCCCTCAAAAAATGTCCATTTGAACATTTTTAAAAGAAACTTAAAACACATCTCTTAAGAAAATCATTTGTATCAGGCCTACATATTATAGATATCCTAAATTTTCATCTTGTAGCACAGTGCGTGGTAATTAAATTACAAATTGATTGATGCTATTCAAATTAAATAATAATATGATAGATTTTATGCTTAAA
>NC_088364.1:41212163-41257163 GCF_034508935.2 Berghia stephanieae | reverse complement strand
GTTTATATATCATTATATAATTCTAATCAGTTATCTATTTAGAACTAGATACTATACAATATGTATGCCAAATACCACCCCAATTCCCCTTTCTTGTGTGCGGGAATTCCTCTTTCGGCATTGAAATTGAGTGTGAGAAAGTCATCACTACACACATAAACAACAGAAACAATTTAAAAACAAGACTATGACACGCAACCACTCACACACGAGGCTATACTATTTATCCTTTTCTCTATATAGAATAGGACAAGACAAACAATAGCTTGACTCTCGCTACACTTCGCATTGATGTTTGTCGTCTCACGAGTTCAACTCTCGGTCGACCTGTCAATATTCCTTTTTGCCTCGGATGTAATCATATAGAATGTTGTGTGGTTTTGACCGTGAAGAAAACCTTAAGAAGTCACATTTATATCATTTTAGAGAGATCGTTTTGAATAATTTTGAGTTAAACGAGCGAGCAGCAACTTGTTTTCATGAACGGCCGATCAGCGCTTGTTTACTATAGTAACGCGATTCCCAGCCAACAGCAAAATGGCGGATATTTTTCTCATCGAGGCCGCTGGTTGGTTAGCCAATAAGAGCACCGTACGGTTTCCATTGGGTAAATTCCTTGCATTCAACAGAGAATGAATAACTTCATGGGCTTTGTGGCGATTGGACCTGCCCATATATTATAATATCGAAAAATTAGTTATGTATGCATTTCATACCACTTGTCAGGATTTTAACAGATAAATCTTTAATTTTTATAATAGAGCTATATCCACTAAACGTGCTCAAACTCAAAGCGCTTCACAATGGTTCCTTAGCAAACAGCGACATTTAACACGAAGAACGGGGCATGACGCCTGCAAGGCAATACGATTCAATAGTCTGATGTCACGCCGCCCGGCAACGGCGGCCATCTTGGTTCTAAACAAAGAAAATACTTACTTTTTATTTTTCATGCTGGCTAGAACGTTTCATATGCCTTGTGATCAGAATGTGTAAAAGTCAAAACATGATCAAATTTATGTGGTTTATTTCCTCTGGATACCCTTTATGCTTGCCGGAGAAATATTTCATACGGGCGTCCGCCATTGTTCAGATAGTTTAGAGCCAGTGTTACTAAGTTACCATGCGTCATTAGGAAGGAAGTGACGTTGCGACTGTTGAAGAGTATTATTATATTTTAACTTGAAAGATATATCGCTGTTATTGGCCAGGTAGGTACTCATATTATTACATACATCTGATTGCGGTGAGAGATGTGAAGAAAAGAGCCTTCTGTAACGACTAACTTTGCTTTTCCCAGATCGGGACTTGAACTTGAACCAGGGACTTACCTACAGGTCCGAAGTAGAGTGTCATACTACTAGACTACAAAGCCCCACTTAATGATGAGAAAAATAGGGTATGGAGAAGTGCCAGATGAAAACAGAGAATAAAAAGTCACGGGGTCAGTGCCAAACTCAGGATCCAATTGACACGACACCCTCCGCCTGGTTGAGAGAGAGAGAGAGAGAGAGAGAGAGAGAGAGAGAGAGAGAGAGAGAGAGAGAGAGAGAGAGAGAGAGAGAGAGAGAGAGAGAGAGAGAGTTTTATTGTGGTTTCATTTGGTTACAGCCACGTCGGTTACAACCTACAGCTATGCAGGTCTGACATCAGAACCCACTTATGGGTTTAGTTTCACATTGTTGTAATGGACAATATTTTGCGTCATTCTTCTTTTTTTTTTTTTTTTGAGATTTCCATTACAATGGGCCAATATGGAATTGGGATATCAGACCTACAAATAAAATGCTCATTGGTTACAAACATTAAGTTCACCGAAGTTACAAATGATGGATGGCGGCAAAGAAGTCTATGGTTTGTTTCGTTAATAGACTTTTATTATTATTTTTTTTTTTTTGGCTCACAGGTTTGGCTTTTTGATTTTTATGACACTGGTTGTTTACTTCCGGGTTCACACATATTTTCTCATCATGGAGGCTGGAATGTAACCGAAATTGTGGTATAGATGGCATCATAGCAACCAAGCTAACAATCAGGTTGGCAAAGAATGTCCTTGTCATATTTCAATATAATTACGAATGCCCATCCCTCCGGACAAAATATCTATGACTCTTTAAACCTTGGGAATCGAATTGTTTCGTTGGAAAGAATTGAAGTCATTTCATTTGGGCACGGGTAATGAATCTGAATCGGGGAATCATTTTAATTTTAGTTTTAGATTTTATTCTTTAACTTTAACATTTAATAAGTTTAATTGTTTGTTAAATGTCAAATTCAAATTGTTTGAATTTTAAATTTTAAAATATTTTTTTTCATTAGAATTATAATTGAATATTGAAGAAGTATTTCGACATTTAATAGAGCATAACTATTTAAGATAGAGCGACTCGTTATTCTTCTCGATTTTCATAAATTTGTGAAAGTCGAACCCTCTTTCTTATTCTTGAAACACTTGAACTTAAAGTTAAAGTAATGCCTATCTGGGATACAAAGTTGAAGTTAAAGAGAGCAGCGATGTTTAGAAATGTGTTTGTCAACTTGGTTCATTCAAAATGGAAGGCTAGTAGTATCACCCTGCCTTCGTAGAAAAGTTATTATTATAATATAATAAATGTAAGATAGACCTATGTCTTTTCGATGTTATTTTGATTTGAGAAAAAAAAACAAGAAAAAAGTAAAGCAAACTAAAATACAAACAAAAATAAAAAAACAAAAACAAATAAAACATACATTATCGTTTGATCGTAAGTTGTAAGTGTTTGGTCTCTGATTTTTTTAAAAGTTGACCACGAAAAAATGTCGGTCTTGAGTGAAAAAACAAAACAGGCAACGGCCAACAATTTCAAGCAAGGAATTGTGGTTTCTTAGAAGCCTTTATCAATTCCGTCACATAACAGTCAGAGCAGCATGGCAGTAACGTTATCATCACAACTATAACAAAATCAACTCCATATTGTACAAAGATACACTCTCTCTATGATCATGAAAGAACGACATCCATGCCTGACTCGACTCCCCTCCAGACCAATCTTGATGGATCCACTCTGGGAATGTGGAAAATAGTGGATATCATTTGCTAGATCGGGGTCAACACATTACTTCCATGAATAAGGAAGAAAGAGAACTGTATTCCGCCTGCTATTAGGGCAAGCCCGTTCACCATTTCACTAATATTTCCCCCCAATATCTCTCGAGGCTATTCTGCAGACAAAATTCTATAAGAAACTAAACTCGAAATCCTTAGGAGTTGTTAATGATACCACACATCAATGGACTGAACAAAATAAATATGTATGTAAGAAGGCAAATCACACCCTAGAATTTGTCATCCATGTATCATATCAAGCTGCCCGACGTCAAGTAAAGAGAAATGCTATTAGTTATTGTTAAACCAACAATGGGCCATGGTTGATCAGTTTGGGTTCCACACCATAATAACCAAATAGAAATAATGAAAAAATGAATCTAAAGAATATAATAAGAAATGTTACACAATGATTATTCATACATTTGCTAAACAGATGCACATAGGACACAATGGGGATTGGTACCTTATTGAATTATGTTGATTTTGATAGCCTTTTAAATGTTTATATGTGTGTATATGTTTGTGTGTGTGTGTGAGTTTAATGTAAAGCGCTGCAGAACACTTTTAAGTGGATGCTTAGATGCTAAAGAAATATAGTGTTATAATTATTAACATTTTTAAAGTGCGTCACCAGTAACAAGTCCTGCTCAATGCGCTTTACATTCCTACACATGTCCATTCATGCTCAAATACACATGCAAACTGAGACTTTCTCTCTCTCTCTCTTTCTCTCTCTCTCTCTCTCTCTCTCTCTTTCTCTCTCTCTCTTTCTCTCTCTCTCTCTCTCTCTCTCTCTCTCTCTCTCTCTCTCTCTCTCTCTCTCTCTCTCTCTCTCTCACACACACACATACACACACACACACACTCACACATGCATACACATAACAATGACAACAAATTAGTGCTAACTTTAAGAATATGTTGCGGTAAAACTAAGTTATTTGAAATTTGATTCAAACTTTCAATTATGAAACTTTTTAACTGACAACTGTGATTAATATAATTGTGACTTTAATTGAAAAAGAAAAAGTTCGTTCAATCTTTCTATAATGCAGTAGTAATTATCATTTATCTCTCATGTGTCTGCCTATTGATTTATTTCTCTTTATCTGTGGGTTGTGTTATCTGCCGATATATATTAGTAACTTTGCTGAAGAAGTCTGTAAACTTGGACGGAAAGCACATTGAAATAATGAAATTGGGCTGTGTAAATGTGCGCATTTTTCTCACAGTAAATTATTCGCGATGGTGGTGTACGAACGAATCGGCGGTCTCAAGAAGTGGGTGAGAGAGGGATCTAGTAATGACTTTGAGTTTGAAACGAATATTTTTGTGTTCGTGGATAGCTCACACGGTAGAGCCACGCTCTCACCTGCCAGGCGGAGTTGTCGTACCAATAAGGTCGCAGGTTCAAACCCCACCACCGCCGCGAAAAATTTTTATTCTCTATTGTCTTCTGGCACTTTTCTATTCACTTCATATCTTGTTGTTACCAACATAAGTGCCTGCTCCACTCACTTTTCTGAATTAAAAATTCATCTTGTAATCAGTATTGTATACAGTTTTATATAATTTTTTGTATAATTCTTACTTTTTCACCTTTTTGAAATTGAATTTACATGTATTTTAGTTGATAATTAATTGCAGAGCAAAGAATGGCTGTGCATTTCGATCATCGACTTGATACTGGGGGATCTGGGATCAATACAGATATTGGATGGTTGAAATCTTCTCCAATTCTTGCTGTTTTAACCTACAGTGAAGATAAAGGTGGAAATGTACTTCTTTATAACGAGGAGGTAATCAACTGCTTTTTAATTCAAAATAAGTGAGAGAGAAAAAAAGGATCCACTTCAATATTAATATATACATATTTTAATTCAATCAATTATTGATAAAATGTGGATTATATAACAAATTTCTATCATAGTGACATATTCTGCATCTGTATTTTTATATCCATTTAGCTTTAGAGTGATCACAAAATTATTTGAACTACATAATGAGCTTTCAACGATATAATGTGATGAATCGAGAACAAAACTTTTAGTCAATTTATGAAGTCCTGTGATTCTTGTTTTGGACAGTATTCATCATCTACCTACATTTTTATGTTAATTAATAATAATGATAATAATATATGGTTTTTATATAGTGCCTTACCCCATATCTCAACGAGCTCAAAGTGCTTAACAGTAACGTGACAACTTTTACTCAAACATACAACCAGTATCTAACAAAGCAATATAATTCTAAAGTTTACACATTAAAAAGAAACGTTTTAAGATGTTTTTTAAAGAAATCTGTATCATTACTTTCTTTGATATATATTGGAAGGGAGTTCCAGATAAGGGGTGCCGAATATTCAGACGCATTCTCGCCAATTTTACGAGTCATTTTTGGCTTCACAAGAATGTGATTATCAGTCTTTGATCTCAGATTTCTGGCTGGTACGTAGAATTTAATCATGTCATTCATGTAGCCAGGACAATTGAGAGTGCAGTGATTTAATGACAATAGTTCAGAACTTATATATTCTATACATTTCTCAATGAGAAGCCAGTGGAGTTCTCTTAGTATATCCGATGCAGATTGGTATCTCCTCTTGGTATAAATAAGCTTGGCAGCATCGTTCTGGGCTAACTGAAGGGGTTATATTTTGCCTTTATTTATAGAAGAGAGGAAAGAATTGCAATAATCTAGCTTTGACAGGATTAGAGAATTAACTAGCAAGGCTGAGATGTCTCTTGTAATGAGATGTCTAACACTACATATTCTTCTCAGTTCCTTGTACATTAACCTTATGATGTGATTTACTTGGCTAGTAAAATCCAAATCTAAATCAATAATTACACCAAGATTTCTAACAACATTAGCAATTCAATTACACTATTTCCTAAAACTATTGATTTACACTCTACATTTTTAAGAATTGCTGGCCTAGCGATAAAGATTATTTCAGTTTTACTATTGTTAAGTATTAGTCTGCTCAGTTCCATACAAGTTTTCAATTTAACAAAGCAAAATTGGAGAAGTTCTATTAAATGTTGTAAATGGTCCTAGGTTGCTGTAAAAGATTTGACTATCGTCTGCATAAAATTGGTAATGTAGATTAAAATCAGAAATAATTGATCCATGGGATGTCATGTACATTATAAAAAGAACTGGACCCAATACCAATCCCTGTGGCACACCAAATTTCAGAGGATGATCAGATGATTTGAAAAGCAGCAACTCCTGAAATCAAAATTGACATTTAAATATTAATACAGTCTGTTTTATGATTTTTTTTGTTTTTTTTTTTGCCTTTACTAATAATAATCTGTTGATGATTTGTTAAATAAGATTCAAACCATTTCAACGCCAATCCCTTGATACCAAAGAGATCTTCAAGTCGACTCAAAAGAATGTTGTGGTCAATCGTGTCAAATGCAACTAAGTCCAACATACATAAAATGTTCACCTCTTTTTTGTCAACATTTAAAATCAAATTATTTACTTCCCATAACAGTGCTGTCTCTGTGCTATGGTTTTCCATATAAGCTGATTGGAATAGCTCATATAGATCATGCAATTTTAAATATAAAGTTAATTGGTGAAGAACTGTTTTTTCCATGATTTTGGAAATAAAGGGAAGATTTGAAACCGATCTGTAGCTTTGAAATAGTTATGGTCTATAGAGGGTTTCTTTAAAAATGGGGTAATCAGAGCTGTTTTAAAACAAGAGGAGACGATACCAGTTTGCAATGACTGATTAATTATTTCAGTTATTAATGGGATAAGCTCGTCAATGCAAGAATTCCATTTGAAAGTGGCTGATCTGAAATAGTACCAGTGATCCTGTCATTAGGTCTTCTTAATAACAGTTTGTTATTGTTTTAGTATTATTACATATAGCTTAGTGACGTTACATTCATTATATGACTCAGACTGAAGGTTTTTGAAAGCTGTATGACATTTCAGTTAATTTTCATTTCTATTTTTTCCCCCTAAAATCACATAGAATCAACGAGTCAAAGTTTATTTGTTTTAAAAATGTTATATAGCTTAGTGACGTTCCATTCATTATATGACTCCAACTGAAGGTTTTTGAAAGCTGTATGACATTTCAGTTAATTTTCATTTCTATTTTTCCCCCTAAAATCACATAGAATCAACGAGTCAAAGTTTATTTGTTTTAAAAATGTTATATAGCTTAGTGACGTTACATTCATTATATGACTCCGACTGAAGGTTTTTGAAAGCTGTATGACATTTCAGTTAATTTTCATTTCTATTTTTTCCCCCTAAAATCACATAGAATCAACGAGTCAAAGTTTATTTGTTTTAAAAATGTTAATACAAGTATTGGAAGTAGACACAAGAAATCATTTTAGGTCTGAAGGTCAATTGAGTTATCTGAATTTTAAAAATACATATGATAAAAAGTGATGGTCAGTTAGAAGAATATTTGTACTAATTGGAATTCTTTGAGTTTAAATCCAAAAACCTTATGATATATTTGTCTTATATATTTTTTTTCAGTTACAAAATTGATAATTTACAGTTTTCGTATATTATTTTTCAATCACATGTTTAAAAAATTATTTTACAGGGCGAAAAACTCTCACATAAACCCATAGCTCATCAAGGGCGTCCAACAGCTTATGCATGGCATCCAACAAAAAAGATTTTAGTTGTGGGATGGGAGACAGGAGAATTAACGATTTGGAATGAGCAAGACAAAGAGCTTATTGAGGCCTCACACTTGCATCGAGCAGAAATTTCAGTCATGCATTGGAGTTCAAGTGGATCTCGACTACTATCAGCTGATATTGTAAATATATATTATCATCGAGATTAACTTCTTTAAAACAAAATTAACAATTCCATAACAATCAAAATGAAAGTAGCTTGATCTCAGTGAAAATTACCAAATTATATCAATTAACATTTAGATGTTAAAGTTAGTATTATAAAAAAATGGGCAATATCTCTCTAATCTCCTCATTTATTTGGAAAGTTTTTATGTGATGATTTTAATAGAATATAAATTATGGGACGAAATATTCTTCACTTAGCTCTTACTTCTTTGGGTTTTTTTTTCTTATTCAATGGTGCAATGGAAGGAATTAAAATAGTAATGAAATGCATGCGGTAGAATACCTCAAGTATTCAGAAAAACATTTTGTTTAGAGATGAGCAATATACCTTTATTACTTTTCATTCAAAGTTATTCGATCCCCATAGTTTGCTTACAAGTGTGCCAGATTACTTCTTGTATCATAAATAATAGGAATTACTTTGATTTGTTAAATTACAGAATACTGATATGATCTCCCCTTGGTACAGAGAAAACAAATTTCAAATTTGGAATTTTCAAATTCAGATTAGGTGACCACACTGAGTTTATTATGTTTTCTATGTGAGATGTTATTTTGGTTATAAGAGAATCTTGTACTGTGAAGGAGTTTATTATTGCTTGATTCTTGATATAATTTTCACAGAGAATTTTTACTAATGCCCTTTATAATAACTCACAGATAATCTAGAATTTCTGAATGTAAAATTTAAGTGTCATGGCACCTGCTCTAGATCAATTCTCCTTTGAATATCGAATCATCTTCCTTTTTTACTTGCACTAATAATTATAAGGCGTAAAAGGGTTACAAGCGCAACTCCTGAAATAAAAATTGACATTTAAATATTAATACAGTCTGTTTTATGATCTTTTTATTTTTTTTTTTGCCTTTCCTAATAATAATTTTATAATCCATCCTTTTTCCAGTCAGGTGTGCTGATTGGTTGGAAGTCAGACAGCAAAGGTCGTTTTGGTCAGGACCCCTTTCAGCATCATGTCAATGAACCATTATCCCATATCATATCAAAACCACTACCTCCACCTGATCCTTCACTGTGAGTACAACTTAATGAATATAACATGAGACTGTAAATGAATCACTGACTTCGTTAATCTCCTCAACCCTGTGAGTGAAATTAAATCAGGAAAAAGACTCGGAGATATGGACTGGTTCTCAACTAGAGTTACTAAATTTAGTACTATTCTAGCCGGGTAAAAGACTTTCTAGGCTTAAGCCTACTATAACCACATGCTGAATCAAGTCATGTAATCAAGAGGAGAGTGGAAAACTGGAAACAAATTATGTGTAGTAGCCAGTCCTCCTGTTACTAGATGCTTATCCATTCCTCTTATTTTAGTGTGATAAATAGCATCTTATGTCCCTAACTTATATGAGTTCTTGTTGTCAATATAGGTAGTCCTCGGCTGGAGGAATTTTTATGTACAGTGGGTATCCACTACTCTGGAGGATTGGATACACACTTCCTTTGCTCTAATTTTTTATTCTCAATCGAAGCTGTTTTAAGAAAAAAAATAATAGATTAATTAATATTTTAAGGTATTAAAAAAAAAGGACTATGAGAATAGTATATATATATGTGTTTTAACTAATCAAATAATATGAGTTTCACATATTATATCTTCCTTCCTAAATAACAGTTATAACGTCTGTATTTTTAAAAAGCCCAATAGAATATTTGGGGGCCCCGATAGCTCAGTTGATAGAGCACTCTCTTTATACACAAAGGGCAGAGATGGATCCCGGGTGCAGTCGAGCTTTTTTTTTCTGAACTCCCTGTCTACTCAGCAGTGAATGGGTAGCTGGGTTTGTTAGATCTGGTGAAAAGTATTTTGGGATAGACTAGCATCCTATCCAAAGTAGAAATATTTAAAAAAATTAAAAATCAAAAAAAAAATTGAGCTTTCATATAGTGCAATATCCACTAAATGTGCTCAAAGCACTTTACAATGGGTGCCTGACTAATAGCAACACGTAACATGTAGAACGAGACATGATGCCTGTTAGGCGATGTTACAATTTTTTTTTCGACAGAGACAACACTGTTGACGACCAGGTACTCATTTTACACCTGAGTATGGTGATAGAATGTGAGTAAAGAGTCTTTCAAGGACTCAACTAGGCGCCGAGCGAGGCTCGAACCCAGGACCTTCCGATCCTAAAGCGATTGTCATACCACAAGACCACATAGCCGCACAAAAAGAGAAAAAAGGAACAGAGACACAAAAACCCCCAAAAGACAAAAAACAAATCAAAACAAACTCTTCCCATATTTTTGGTCCAGCATGCCACAGACACAAAATATTAACAATCCCTTTTTCTTTCAACTCCCTACCCCATCAATCTTTGCAGACACACACACACACACGCACACACACACACACACACACACACACACTCACACTCACACAATTCTTGTCACTCTTGTGTAATAGCGCTATCTGCACAGCACACATCACTCTCCCTCTCAGCGAAGCTATCTCTCATTTCCCAGGAACCGTAGGACCGTGGTCCTTAAGCTTGTCTAGGACCACCCCGCACTACTGCCTGACACTTCCGGAGCATCTCTGTTTCTAAGTTTTCATTTGTACATATTAGAGTAGTAAAATCTATCTGTGAGTTTGCTTGACTCTTCTTGGAACATTGGCTTTAGATTTCACATAGATTTTGCTTTATTCATGTTCAATTTTTTAAAATATACTTTCTTTCAGAGATATAACAAGTTTAGCTAGAGCTGCTGTGAGTGGGGATGAAAATGCTTTAGATATGTTTAATTGGACACGTGGTGGGAAGAGCAAGCTGATGACATCTTTTGGACACCAGGAGTCTCTCTCTTTTTTCATTGGAGGAGCTAGTGGTAACAAAACCCCCAAACATTCTTTCTCTCTTTTAGAACTTTTTCAGCAACGGATTAAGTGAGCAAACAGAATAAATTTGTTTCAGACAGTTTCTTATTTCGACATTTGTCAAGGGAATGGAAAAAAAAGTTCAACAATAAAATTTAAAACCACATAGCATCATCACTAGTGTCGCAACATCATTATCTCCACAGTAATTCCTATATGATTGCTGGACATAGTGAGTGGTCTTTTATGCTTTAATGTGCGATTCCACATGAAACTTTTTTTTCCTATAAAATTCATTACCCAGAATAAATTGTCGCTTCCTTAAATGCCAACAGAAAGTAAGTAAGTAAGTAAGTAAGTAAGTAAGTAAGTAAGTAAGTAAGTAAGTAAGTAAGTAAGTAAGTAAGTGAGTAAGTAAGTAAGTAAGTAAGTAAGTAAGTAAGTAAGGTGAATTGTAAATAATGCTACTTGACACCCGGATAAGTGAAAACAGTAGTAAGGTAAATTTCAGCTACAGTTTATTAACAGAGATAAATGGTTTGGACGCTTTGGGTTTCTCTTTTATCAACAGACAGAAAGATCAATAAGGCACGAATTATAAAACACAAGTGATGGTTATTAAGACTTAAGAATCAAAATCTATTGTCTAAATAATCACCACGACCATGTGTTTCAAGTTTTATTAACCATCCTGTCTGTTGATAAAAGGGAAACCCAAAACGTCTACACTGTTTGTCTCTCGAGCTGAAATTTCACCTCAACATATTTATTATCATGACTTTGTATTTTTCATTTGTTTTTTGTTTTTTTGCTTTCATTCAAACTGTATGCTGGCTTGTTTGACCACTAAGAAGCATATAGTCCTAGCTTTCATTTAACATTACTGCATTATTTCAGCTAGCCAATCAAGCACATGACTTGTGTTTAAAGGCGAAGTAAAATGAGTGGTAAATGGCAATTCACTGTTTCCTAAGTCCATTGTGAAGGGTGATATTCAGAAATCAGGGATGGATATTGGTCGTTCAATGACAGCAAATAAAAAAAACTCAATTCATGGCACTTGAATGTTTCAAAACAACATTATGAAATATATGAAAATAAGCAGCACAATGTAATGATATTATTGTCAACCATATTAATTTTTAATCCCTGAAGGTGGTGTTTACTTCATGAGTGACCAGGGAAGGTGCACACAGTGTTTTTCTTTAGACACACCCATCAAAAAGCTTCTCTTTTATGAAGATAAAAATGTCTTGGTGACTGTTACGGAGAATCTCATGCTGACACAACACGCTGTCTTTGGTGAGGGAGACACAAAAGAAATACTTAAGGTTTGTAGTTTACATCTTGGAGTTTTTAAAAATTATAATTTGTTAAACAAAATTCATAGTGTACATATGGGATAATGCTCTGCACTTCCTCGTAAAAGGAATATCAAAGTCAGAGTCTATCGTAAAAAACAAAAAACAAACAAACAAAATAACCCAGTCATCAACTGCAGTTCAGTTCTGTAAAATAGATTGGATTTTAGTTATTTTTCAAGAAAAAAGCATGGCTCAAACTCGGGTTTTCAGATTTATAATACATTACCCTATCTACTCAGTCATCTTGCTCCATTTGTTTGGTTTAATTATATTTTTGACATTGTTGTTGTTCTGATTTCCATTTTTAAAAAGCAAGAAGCAAGTAATCCACATTACTCAATTAGTGTTGACACCCAGTCATCTATTACTTTTGTCTGTTTTTCTTCAGGTGCTTTTTTATTGTTGTCTTAATCATTTGTTTTGCTGATGAAGGATTTGATTCTTAAATTTTTGTTCATTATGTTTGTCATTAAATTCTATTCATATGCTTATATTTTACATTTCTAGACTTCATGCCGCATCTTTTCCTTTTCCCCCAATTGCTCACTTTCTTTTTTGTATAAGACTTTTCTTTTGAGGTTTAAGTGCTTTATTGAATTCGTTTTTTGAAATATTCTATGAAAAAAATGTAGTTGATATTGAAAATGGAGTGCAGAAAATTATTATGAAAAATTGGGTGAATTTTTGTTAATTCCCCCTATTTTCTATGCTATGTAGGTAAAAATGAGCGGCAGATCTGAAAACTCCACTATTATCTGGGCTGGAAAAGGGCTATTAGCTATGGCCTCTGGGGAAATGATGGTCAGGTGAGTACATATTTTTAAAATCCTCTCTGTCACTCAATTTTGTCTTCTTCGTGTGTTGGGCTTTCTATTTCAAGTAAGTTTTAACTGATATTCTGTGCTTTACCTCCTGTTATTGTACTTCACGAAGGTCTCATTCAAAGTTTAATGTTCATGATCATCTTTCTTCCTGTCTATTGGTCTGTTACTATAGACTTTCACAATTTAGAAAACATCTTATTTAACCATTCTCACCCCCCCCCCTCCCCCCCCCCCCCCCCAAAAAAAAATAGAAATTAAAAATTTCACCTATTTTGACAATGACCCTAAGTTTTTCCTGAAGAAGAAATCTCATGGGGCTAAACCCTTCATATTTTTCCATTACACATTGCGAAAAGGCTTTGTCCTTATTTTAGACATTTATCGCGCTGTGGTTTTGATTTTAGATATAATTTTGTGACAACACACTTGCTAGAGCAGTGCGCTGCTGAGAAAGTTATCACACATTGATTGAACTTTCTTTGTTATGTGGATCATCATTCCAAATTTACTACTGTAGAATGCTAAATTTACGTTCTTATTCAAATTTATCAATTTTTAAATTTGACAGAATGTGGGACTTGGATCAAGATGACAACTACATTCTGACTTTGGAGGGCCACTCTGGATATGACTCAAATGAAGCTGTTATGTGCTTGGCTTACAACAAAGACAGTGGTAAGAAAACGGCCATTTACACAAAGTCTATTCACATATTGAATATATTGATAGTTTATAGAAGAAATAGAAGAATTAGAATGATAATGATACTAATGGTACTATTAATAAGGATAATACTACCACTACTAATACTACTACTACTACTACTACTACTACTGCTACTACTACTACTACTACTACTACTACTACTACTACTACTACTACTACTACTACTACTACTACTACTACTACTACTACTACTACTACTACTACTACTACTACTCTATTAACATATTGATTATAGTGATAGTTTGGAGAAGATGTAGAAGAATTAGAACGATAATGATACCAATGCTACTACTAATAAGGAGACTACTACTATTACTACTACTACTACTACTACTACTACTACTACTACTACTACTACTACTACTACTACTACTACTACTACTACTACTACTACTACTACTACTACTACTACATCTACTATTACTACTGCTACTTTTACTACTGCTAAAAATAATAATGATGATTTGAGATTGATACTTTCCGTCATCATATTTTATCTTTTTTTTCAGCTATTATATTCTTTTGCTCATCCACATCAATATGTTACTCTTTTACTTTAGGTCCATATGACCCATTGGGTTGAAGTTTATCCCAGTTTCTGTTGCTATAAGTGGATAGGTACAATTTTTTGCTACTCTTTATATAGGACACCGATTTATTGCAATGTACTTTCCACCAGATTTATCAGACATAGATACTCATTTACTGCAGGGCTGACAGAAGGGTCGAAAAAAAACCTCATTCAACTCAATCCGAGAATGAAACTGGCCATATAATGAGTTGGTGCTTTACCAATCGAGTTATTTGGCCTTTTCATTTTATCATTTCATTTGCATAATCTTTAGGTGTACTCGCTGGAGGAACCAACATGGGGAATGTAGCTTTCTGGAAATATTCACCACCCGTTGGCAACAGGAAGGTAGATGGGGACATGAAATGGAAATTGCAGGCTCCAGCAAATGTAGAAGGTCCAATCAGACAGATAGAGGTAAGTGATTTTTCTTATTCTAAATGCTTCATTTTAAGCTTCGTCTGTTACATGATTCAGTCCAACTAATTATGATGGCCAGCTGTATTTTGTGATTACCTGCCACAATTATTGACAATTTCTCTGGGCAACCTGTCACTATTTCCTCCTTTCTAAAATTTCATTGGATTAAAAACTACTTTGAATGGAACTGCAAAGTCAAAATGGGATTAAAATTGTCATCAAACTTGTCAAAGCACAAAACTCAAATAAAATTTCAACAGATAATACATGTGACTTAAAAAAAAAAGCAAGGTGAGTATAAGAGAGTAGTAGTTCACATGTAGGCTCACTTTCATTATTTCGTTTTCTTTCACTTATACTTTTGTCTATTTATAGGTTTGTTTTTTTGTTATTGTTCTTTTTAAATGATTTTTTTTTTAGATATGAACCCAAATATTGAATGTTTTTAAATGATGCTCTTCTTGGAAGCGTATTCATGCTATTTTATTTTCACTACATTACTCCTGCTGTTACAAATAATTTATAATATTTTTGTCACTGAAAAACTATGTAGATTAATAATATTTTTATTTTATTGATTTAATAAAAATTAATTGAGCATTATAATTTTCTTATATCCAGTATAGTCACAGTAAAGGACTGACCGCTGTTAACACCATTGCCAACATTTACATTCTGTGTGAACAAGTCATGAATTTTAGTTACAAGGATCAGGTAATTATCATGTTATGTCATTTAGTCCTTAGCGCAAATAGTGGATGATCATATTCTTTTTCCTTAAAGATTTTTTTTTTTTTTATGGGAAAGGATTTTTCTTTAGCTAATTAAAAAAAACAAGAGTTGGGAATCTTTTTTCTACCCCTATGTCTAAATGTCCAGAAGGCACTGGTTGTTTTGTTTTTATTTGACTAGATTTAACAAACCAATCAACCAGTGCCTTGCGGGTGGTTGGATGGGAGCATCACCCTTGAATCATATACCTATGATGTTCGCATGGGTGTACGATCCAATAGTGATGTCGTTTCTTCTTCTCTTTACTAGCCTATCCTGCTTCTTTGGTTTGTGATTGTATTTTTGACAGGGGATATTTTTTTTTCTGTAAATCTTCTGCCTGTTTGTTCTTGGTTATTTATAATTTAGCTTATGATATCTTTAGGTTATGATTTTGATTTACATTTGTACTATTTTTGTTAGATTGCTTGTTTTTTTGTTTCAGCTGTCTCTCATATAACCTCAATTGTGTTGGAAGAGACCTAAAGCAACAAACAAACAAAAAAACCCAGTGCCTTCTGGACATTTAGACATACGGGTAGAAAAACGATTCCCAACTCTTGGTAGATAAAAAAACTTGTCCTTTACTGGTGGGTTGAGTGCTCAACCAACTGAGCTATTTGTAATCCCTCATTTAAGTATATCCCCTGTGTGGTGTCTGGGGTCCCTCAACAGAGAGGGTTCAAATTTAGCCCAACGCCAAGCCAGCGGGTTGTAAAAGGCGACTAATAGTGTGTGACTTCCCCTTTTTGATTCTCCTGGTTCTCCAGGTTAGGGGTTGTCGAAGGGTTAACACCCCTTCTGTAAAACTCAAATTGTTACAGAAACACATGCGGACAAATCAAATCCTTTTTTTTTCATCTTGGGCGACCGAAGTTGGCTCAGGATAGAGAAGGATGGAATTGGTTTGTCTGTGGCCTAAACCCTGACCCAGGGTGAAAAAGGCAATGATGTTGCTGATGATGATGATTTAAGTATAGAGGAAATGGATATTTTGTAATGATATGGGTATTGTAATAAATTCAAAAGTTTAAAATTAAGCTATTTATTAAATGAGTTTGGTAATCTATGAATAATAAAAAAAACAAAGAAAAAAAAACGAAATAAAAGTGATATAATGTAAAAATTATTGTGAAAAACGAATTGTTTGATAATATACAGGGTGCCCATAAAATCTTTCCCTGATTTTTAAAGCTTATTATTCTAAAACCATTATCGATATTTGCATCTGCTTTTGACCATCTTCTAAGGAAGGTGAACTTCCGTGATTGGAGTTCAGTTGACCCCTTGTCGATACAACTATCTACAAAAGAATTGTGTGAATCTGCTAAGGATTCTGCTTATTTACTAATTTATTTGTTTATTAAATATGTTTACTATGTAAATTTAATAACGGATTGACAAGGTACTGTGTGAATTTCGTAAATTTATGACCATTTTATTGGGGCGCTTCAACAACCTATTATCGATAATTTAAATTAAAAGGAAGTAACATCTATTTTAAGTCTCTTGACCACAGAAGTAGATTTCGACTATTGATGACGTAATTATGAATTAGAAATGAACATCGCATCATTCAATGTCCACGGTTTCTCCTCAAAATTTAAGAAAAATAACCTGATTGAAGACCTATTTACTTACAAATTAGATGTAATAAGCATACAAGAGACCAAAGACAAGGCCAATGATGAAATAATACGAGGTTGCCGTCTCATTACATTCGAGCATGAAAATATCCAGGGAGGGCTCGGCTTTCATATATCAAACTGTCTAACACCTTATTTAAACTCATATTGGTCTATAAACAAAAGAATATCTGTTTTGAGCTTTAAAACCATTCCATGCTTTCTAAGCAACAAGCCTACACTTATAATCAACAGCCATCATCCTACTTTGGGGACATCCAAAAGGATTCAACACTAAGAGATAGATTATACAATGAAATTGAAATGATAATCCGAGACCATGTAAATGACAACATCATAATCACGAGCGATTATAATGCCAAAATAGGAACAAGGAAAGACAACAACGAAACATGCCTTGGTGTTTATTCCAAAGGACTGCGTAATGAAAATGGCCAGTATCTTAATTATATTTCTGTGTGCATAAGTTATTCATATGTAATAGTGCCTTTAAACACCCATCCTGACATATTACTACATGGCAAGGAACGTGGAAAAATTCTGATGCCAAGATTATCAATATGCACAATCAGATAGACTTTATCATAATTTCGGACCATTACAAACGCATTCTCAATGATTCACGAACATATGCAGGAACGAAGATCTCCACAGACCATAGGCTCTTAGTTTCAAAGGTCAGACCAACAGAAAATGAAAACAAGCCAAGGCATAAGTATTACAAAAAAATACAAAATAGAAAATCGATCAAAGACTTCAGCAGTCTAAGAGATGACCTAGTCAAAGAAAATTTCAAAACCAAACTCGCTTCAAATCTTTCGTCAAAGAATTTAAAAGATGCCTCTAACCCAGCTGAAATTCAACAACATCTTGTCCAAAGTGTGCTGATGAGAGAAGTAGTACACAAAAACAAGATTACTGTCCAATACTGCATGACTTATCACAGCAGAAAAAACAACTGAGACTTGACATCAACAGCTGCTCAAATACGGATGCGAAGTACAAAATGAAGAGACAAAGAAATGAAATCATGCATAAAAATAAATCTCAATCAATAGATAATCACAAAAAGAAAATAGATGTTATTGTGACAGAAATAAATAGTACGAGTGACAGTATGAAAATGTTCAAAGCGGTGAATACAATCAAACGACAAAAAAATACATAATAGACTTATAATCAAAGATAAATGTAATAAGATCTTATGTAATGATAAAGAAATTATAAACATTATAAGCGTGTACCAAGAAGTGGAACTAAAATGTCTTGACGACGAAGGCATGCAAATACTAGCTGATATATAATAAGATATTTAAGACAAAACAAGTTCTCAATCTTGGAAGTGGAAAACTCATTCTGCTAAACAAATAAAATAAAAAGAAAGGCCCTTTAGAAAATTTACGACCAATCGTTTTATTATCCACACTAAGAAAAGTTTTAAGCACAATCACGCTCAACAGAATTAGAGAAAAGGTAGAGGAATATCTTTCACCTTCACAAAGTGGGTTTAGAAGAGTTAGAAGCATTGCAGACATAATATGGGCCCATTGATGGCTGAAAGCCAGAACGGAGAAAAATAAGGAAGAATTTACCATACTTGGAATCGATATGAGTTCAGCTTTCGACACTATATGCAGAACCAATTTGTTATTAATCCTTGACTCATTCTTGGACAAAGATCACATGAAGCTCATAAGATACCTATTATCAAATAATACATTACAATTTGAATCCGGCAGAGAATTAACAACAATATCAACCTCAATTGGATCCCCTCAAGGAGACAGCTTGAGTCCAATTCTATTCACGATATACCTCGAATTGGCCATGAAAGATCTAAGACCAAAATTACCACCAATAAAGAAGATCACTCGTGAATTGATTTACGCAGACGATACAGACCTAATCTTTGAATCAGAACATCAAGCGAAAATGTACTTGCCAATAATATGAACTACCCTAGAAGCATGGAGTCTTAAAGTAAATCAATCCAAAACAGAATATACAAAAATCAACAGAAATTTAAATGAATGGAAAAGTGTACGTAAACTAGGCAATTTGGTCAACGAAAATAAAGACATCAGAAAATGAAAACAGCTGGCCACCAATGCATTGAACCAACTCCAAAATTTAGGGAATAGAAATAACTTAATCAGTGAGAATAAACGATTACAGATTTACGAGGCACTAATTATTCCGATATTGACATATAATTGTGGAACCTGGGGCCTCACAAAAAAGAACTTAGAAAGTCTCGATTCATACCATCGCAAACATTACGTCGCGTAATCGGAATCTATTGGCCAGAGACAATTACAAATACTGATCTCTATGACAAAACCAGGGTCCAATGCCTGAGTACAATAATAAAAGAACAGCGATGGAGGCTATTTGATCACATCTTACGTCGAGAAGATAACATCCAGCCCAAACTGACAGAATATTTCCTTCATGGCAACTAATATGTAGGGAGACCACTAACATCAATAGTAACTACCCTGAACCAGGACCTCTCTACATATCAGAAATTTCTGGATTCAGATGAGGCTGACTTAATCCCTGAAGAACTAAGAAATACTGCAGTGCCCTCCGTACTAAAGTCACAACAAGATCTTGACAGCCTCAAAACTCTGGCCCGGGACCGTGATCAATGGAAACAATTAACAACATGGATGGAGAGAGCAGCTATACAGTAGAACCTCCCGATTACGACACCTCCGAATAGCGACAACCTCCTGATAACGACATTGACCCGTGGTCCCGATTTTTTTTCTATTTAAGAACAGTAAAAAAAACCTCCAAATAACGACGCACTTTTTGATAAAACCTCCGAATAACGACATCATTTTGGCGATTTTCGACAGTTTTCGTAGATATCTGATACTAAAAATACAGAGTATGAGTACTCAACGTTTATAAAAACGATTCCTGCTTGAACCAATGAGAACGCAGCTTTTGAAACCAATGAGAACGCAGCTTTTTTTGACGAATCTTGGCTGATATGCATTAATAAAAACCAAGGTATAAATGTAAGTGTAAGCAAGTAAACACGAAATCTTGGAAAATGTGATATTATGTGGTGATACAAGTAGTAGTAGTAGTAGTAATAATAATAGTAGTAGCAGTATAGTAGTAGCAGTAGTTGTAGTAGTAGTACTTGTAGTGTTTTTGTGGGAGGAGGAGGAATTTTATCTAACTCGCAGCGTCCGAATTACCTGTTTCTGTTTGTTTTAAAGGGGTTTACAGCGCTTGTGACACATCTATGTCATATCAGCGCCAGTAAAAAGGAAGAAAATTGGATAGTAAAAAACCTTCTAGATTTACAATTGAAATGACATAAGAAAAAGTAAGACAAAGGGGAATGGTTTAAATAGGGAACAGATGTAGATTCCAGGAGCACACAATCAGTGTACTCAGTTCAGATCACCTAAAAGTCTCATCCAGACACACGCACAAGAACCCTCTAAGAGGAATACACTACAATCTTTTGTCTGTTTTGTCAATGTTAATAAAAACTGGTCCCGCGGGCCTTACCACGCCCACTTTGTCCGCCATCTTGGAAAGCTCTAAATAACGACACCTCCGGATAACGACATAAAAACTCGGTCCCGTGGCATGTCGTTATCGGGAGGTTCCACTGTACTTATCGACCATGACTGAATCACACAATTCTCAGCAAACGTCATTCGGACTGCTGCTGCTGCTACTACTACTACTACTACTACTACTACTACTACTGCTACTGCTACTACTACTACTACTACTACTACTACTACTACTACTACTACTACTACTACTACTACTACTACTACTACTACTACTACTACTACTACTACTACTACTACTACTACTACTAAGGAAAAGTCGTATATTTATGCATATCAGTCCTTAGCCTTCAGTACATCACCAAAGGTAGCAAAATGAACATGAACTTAAAAGACTTCATTTTTCTCCCCTTCTATTTCAACAGTATGACAAACTTTCCATTTGTTATATGATTGCATGAAACGAAATCACCAAAAGTATTTCAACAAAACACTTTTCATAGCCCAGTTTGGCAGGCCATAACATGACATGAAAACGATTTTTTAAAAAACAAATAAAGAAAGGGGCATTCTAAATTTGATGACACAAAGTGAATGTTTCGTATTGGCAGATGCACAACAGAGTTTTAAACCCATCTTTCTATACCGTGAAAACGATTACTGTAAATGTCTTTTTTTTTAGATATATGCTAGAATTTTATGCTGCATCCCACTTTCATGAATATCAGCCATAGATAATTCTTCAGTAAGTTGGCATTCCTCCACCTAGGATAATTTGTGAATTCCCAAATGACACGTTTTCAGACATAAATTACAGGAGATTGACTGGATTGCATTTCTCTGTATGACTTTTTCCTCTGGTCTACATCAGAGACATTGTTTATTCAGCTCCCACACTTGATGTTGGAATACTTACGATGAAAAAAAGAGCTGTTATTGAATCCATCAGCCCACAAAAGCTACATAAGTCAAGGATAAAACTCGAAAATAGGTCACATTTGTTTGTAAGTAGCCAATGCAACCATACTGAGGCACATTGAGTAGAAGATGATGGTAAACAACATGGAAACCAATTATGCATTCATAGGTCCATGTTTAGAGTTTATCGTTAAATGTTAAAGATATTAAACAGGGAAAGACTTTCTGGACACTCTCTATTTTGTCAAGATCTTGATAGGCGAAGAAGATAAATGAAGTCTCTTTTTTCTACACCTTTTCCTGATTTTGTGTCATCCATTAGATTACTTTAATTTCATAATAATTTAATTATCATGTGTGTCCCAATCTCAACGATTCATTTGTTAGCAAGTTTTATGCATTATTTAAAAATTGTATAATGATTTAAAAAGAAAATTATTCACTTTATTTTCTTTATTTTAAAATCCACTAAAATGATATTCATAGTTACTATTATACTGATGTGGGCGATACAAAGTTAATTCCTTGTGAGAAGCTATTTACACATATTTGCTCATTGCACTCATGTGTAAAATGAGTACCTGGCTTGTAACAGCGTTTTCTTTGTCTAAAAAGTAGCACCTTACAAGTGTTATTCCACGTTCCTCATGTTATTTGTTGCTGTTGACTTGGGACCATTGTAAAGCAATTTAAACAAATTTGAATGGATATTTCGCTTTATAAAAACTCACGTTTATTGGGTTTTTTTAAAATTGAAAATATTAGATTGTATAAGTCATTGATTCATGTATTCATTTGACATGTTGAAGACTGCCGTTGTCCAGTATGGCCCTTCCGCTCTAAGCATTGAAATGTATGATGGTGGTCAGCACCATGACCTGAAGACAGAGATCCAAGTTAAAGGAATATGTACCACTAGGGTAAGGATACATGTCAAGTAATTAAACATTCAATTTGAACCTTGAGCTGAAATCAGTTTGTATAATATCCTTTCCCATCATTTGAATATTTTTATTGATTATTTTTCTGATCTTTTTTTTTTTTCTATTTTGCTATGGATCCTTTGTAAAGCGCTTTGAGCATGTTTAGTGGAAATTGCACCATTTAAATGCTCTAGTTCTTTTTTTTTTACTTTTGACTCTAAATTCAATTGTAATCTTATAAATGCAACCTGATATTGAACTGATTTGAGTCCGGATGTCACACAGATCTTAACATGCAAAATTTATAATTGAAAAGAAAATATTATAACTATATATTATCTATCAATGATAAGTATTATAGTTCTAAGTCACTTTCATCATCACTATCCTTCACTTATTGTTTAAAGATGTTTCGCATAATATTTTATACAATCCTCTAGGATTCCTTGGCAGTATGGAATGGCAAGCGAGTAATTATTTATGAATACTCTCCTGACAAATCTATGATAAAAGCAGCTGGTAAGTGTGAAACTTCAAGATATTTTTTTCTTTATTGTTGGCCTCACAGCTAGAAAAACTTTATTCCTTACTACATTTCAACCAAGCTGTGTCTTTCAGATCTGGTTGAAAAAACTTTGCGATAGAACAGCATCCTATATAAAGGTTAGCAAGCAATTCTCACCGCCTGCTCAATACTGCAGAAAGCAGGATAAACGAGGCTCTATGGACCTCATTATTTAAAAGAACTTTCCGAATAAGCCTATTATATGGATATAATAGCTTTTAGTCGCCAATCATATATGATGAGAATGTATCAGCATAAAATTGCATCGACTTTTTTAATATATTAAACTTCCTCGGAAGCCTGACTTATTCCTCTGTGCTTTTCCACTGATACATAGTGAGTATTTATTATTTATTTTTTAAATTTATTTTTTGGTTCAAAATCATGCTTAATTACACATTTTATAATAATTATTTTAAAAATTGTTTTTGACTTTAACTTTTATATAATTAAAATCGATTATTGTAGACCATAAACATCCTACCTTATAATATGATGGAAATAATGGCTCTCATTTGTGTTTTTTTCAAGAAACCAAAAGAAAAAAAAAAGCAAACCAACAAAACTGAACAACACCCCCTTCCAAACAAAAACAATTAAACCAAAAACAAAAAAAAACAACAAAAAAGTAACATAACAATTAAAAAAAACAAAAACAAAATGAAGCAATTAAAAAAAAACAACAAACTCTTACTCCCCAAAACTCGAAATTATTTATACCCTCATACTGCCTCATATGTGTCAATTTGTTTCTCGAATGCTTTGTGTGGGCCAGAATATTGGTTATATGTATATTGATAAACATTAATACAAATTATATACTTGAATTGTTATCTTTATTAATAAGCACTTCTTTTAAGATTTATTGCATGCGTTTTTAAAAGATTTAATGGATTCATTTTAGATATGATATTAAGTTGTAAAAGACAAATTAAGTAACATTACAGCACATCATTAACTAATTAAATAATTAATTGATTCATTCATTCCTTCATTCATTAAATCATTCATTCATTCAATCATTCACTCATTGGATAAAAAGAGGACCTTTATGAAAGTAATCTCACCAATTCTCGTTAAAAAAAAGACGCATGCATTCCATAGTGAACATTTCATTACCAACCAATGCCATAAATATATTACCAAAATGTGTACCAACAATGCACCCAGACACCGTTCTTGCAAACACTCAGCAAGTGCTATGAGTAAAAGGCATCTTAGACTCTGAGATGAAGTTAAAGGATATGAATGACCCATCTCGAGATACACATTGGTATCGTTTTAATGTATTGTTCAATCACAACAATATTTTTGCTTTTTATGCTTTAACATTATGGCATACTTTAATATCAGTTTTTCATTGGTGTAAAAAGAATGTTTGATATCACTTTCCACAGGTACTTTTGCAACTGATGCAATGATCATTGTGTTATATGAGCAAAATGTTTATACCATAGAACAGGGCAAAGTTCAAGTTAGAACATTCCAGGTAATGTAGATTCTAGCTGGAAATAGACATAAGGATTAATGTATGGTACTTCTAATTTTATTTTGGCATCAAAATATATTTTTCTATATTATCACTAACTACCTTCATATGGCATGTCAGAAAGCAGATGTCAAATTGTGAATTTAAAGTGTCAGAGGTATGAATTCTTTTCTATTTAAAGTACTTTATTCGTTTTCCTTAAAGAAAGAAATCTAACTTGTGTTTTAATATTTTACTAAATAAATAATAACAGTCAAATAGAATGGAAGCTTCGATTTAATTTAACAGCGTCTCTCTCTCATCTCTCATTCAATTTGCGGCGCTGCACTGCGGTGACACCTGGGTTATTCCAGTCTTCCCTTGGAATAGACCCTAGAGACAAATTTCCCCATGGGATGGATAAAGGGAATTTTATTTATTTGATTCGTATTTTGTGTTTCATTCATCATGTTTTGTAGACAGAAGCATCCATTCCATTTAAATATTGCTATTTATTTCGTCGAGCTTCAAGCAGCAGATTTGCATTATATTTTTACTATAAATTAAATTTTCAGCACCTATTACCCCCCCCCCCCCCCCCCCCCCCAAATAAAAAATTACCCTTTGCATATTTGCAATTTACGACATTGAAGACTTTTTCAATTCATTTTGAACTTATCCTTGAATTTCAATTATTTTGTTCTTGTTGTGGGTTTTTTTTTCAAAGTACACTACATATCAATATGAGCATTGAAGAAATTTAAGATAAACATTATTCAAGGAGACAAACCACAAGTAAAGGTTACTGTGAATGGTATAAATTTTATCAAAAATCCAAATTATTTTACGAAAATAAGCGAAGCTTTGAATGTCAAAATTTATCCAAGTTAGTCTCTGGAAGTTTTGTATACTTCTTGTTTTTATTTTCTCCCAATGCTTTCTTCATTGTATTTTCTAATAGTATATTTTAAACTATTTCCAGGGCACAGTTAAACAATTAATGACATTTGCAGAACCAGAAGGTCGTCCTGTGAGTCTGGATGTGTGTGGCAATTACCTTGTGGTGGCGACGGATGTTGGAATTTTACGAGTATATGACCTCTCAAGGAGGTGAGGGAAGATTGTCGAGAGGAGAAAAATTTGTCTTTGAAAACAATGCAGGTTTTGAATTTTGGCATAAACAATAATTGAATGTACTAAGGCTACAGACTTTCAGATTGTAATACTTGCAATAGAAGCCAACTTGAATTGATTGAACCAGTGAAGGATAATTCAACACGAGTGATACAAATAAGTATTCATTTCTTTAAGGTTTTCCTAATTGGAAAGTATAGGTTTATTGAAATCTTTATGAAGAATGGAAAAAAAATATGATTTTATTGTCAGTTACGAATTAATTACCTATCTTAAATTCCTTTGGCGATATGTAGATAAAGACAAACGACAATTTGCCATTTATCAAAATTACCCATACCCATATTTTATATAAATTACTTCATTTTCAATTCTTTAAAGCTGTTGATAATTAATGCTTATTTGATTCACTCCTCAAATTATCTATCATTACATATTGAATTGTGTATATTTTTTATAATTAATACAATCATAAAAATGGGTATAGTCTTTGAAGATACAGTTTAATTTATATTTTAAGAAAACTGTAGGATAAATGGATTTTATACTATCCACATCAAAACTAGGTCTGAATTTCTACTACTGTATAGAATTTAGGTAAAAAAATATATAATTTTAAAACATCAACACTATGTTAGTTTAATTCACTCAACAACGCTTGATAAAACAAGATAATTGTTTTTTATTGTTTAACTTTTCTTCTTTTTGTTGAAACGGATATTGAATCATTGAAAAAAAAAAATCCCCAAAAAACCGTTCATTTATTTTATTTCATTTATAAAGACTATTGTTATTTAATTCTACATACTAATACAACAATTGTATTTTCAGTTGGCTTTAAACTTTTATTATTTTCAGGGAAGCTAAAGCACACAGTAACCCTAAGAATATTTCAGACTTGATTCCGGGCTTTGGGCATATAATAAGTGCTAAAGTAAACAACGCTGGTAATAGAGTCAGCATTCAAGTAATGAATGTAAGTATACGACTTGGCCCTGACAATTGCAATAGTGGCGTCATGTAAGGAGTACCTCTGCTCATCCTATGCTGCTTTGTAGTCTTGTGGTATAAAGCTGGCTTCTGACCTGTGGATCCCTGGTTCGAATTATAGGAAAGGTTCTTTAATGTGTCAAATGAGTATCTAGTCAGTAACAGCCTTGTCTCTGTTTTTAAAAAATTGATAGTGCCTTATACGTCTTATGTCTTATCTTTTATATTGTGTTTTACTGTTGGCTGTGGAACAATTGTAAAAACAATTGTAACTTGGGGGCAGCAGAGCACAGTGGTATGGTCTTTGCTTCATACCTGAAAGGTGCTGTGTGGCCTTGAGCAAGTCACCTCATCCTAGTTCATTTTGCAGAGCTGTATTATGGCTGAAAACTGAGTTTTAAAAAAATTGAGCTTTTTTTTTATAGCGTAATATCCACTTAACGTGCTCAAAGCGCTTTACAAGGGGTCCCTGGCCAACAGCAACACTTAACATGTAGGACAGGACATGACACCTGTTAAGCGATATTATAATTTTTTCGGACAGAGACAACACTGTTAACGGCTGGGTACTCATTTTACACCCGAGTAAAGTGAGAGAATGTGAGTAAAGAGCCTTTTCCAAGGACTCAACTATGTGCCAAGCGAGGCTCGAACCCAGGACCTTCCGATCTGAAAGCAAGTGCCATGCCACAAGACCACATAGCCGCAGTTATTCCGGTCTTCCCTTGGAATAGTAGAAAATTTTATATAGATGGTATATGCATGACTAGGTCAAGCAAACATGATCAGTAACTGGATGTTTGACAGAGATTGCATAACTCATTGGCATTGTATCCTTGGGTCCAGCATTTGGATAAGGCATCTCACACAAATTGACCCACTCGACAAGGGTTTGAATTAATTCTTGTCTGCTTCCTTGTCCAGTTTTTGTAAGAGCTAGGGGGAAAAGGGGATGGTGTGATGTGAGAGTAAATTTTATGAGATAGCGCTATGAGGCACATTTAGCATGGTATAAAATAAAAAAGCCCTTAATGGAAATATTTATTTTTACAAATTTATCGTATATCATGCTGCTTTGATTACAGTAATAATAATAATAATAATAATAATAATGAAATTTATTTATATTGCGCCCACTCCTCTATACAATAAAGCTCTAGGAGCATAGTAATAAGAATACTATTTAGTATTATTAGATTTATATATGAATAAATGTACAAATATATATATTTTTAAAAAGAATATCAATAGCCAATTTCATCATTTTTAGTCATCTTTCCATAAACAATAAGGAAATATTCATTCAAATAACGCAGGAGTATTAGTTGTAGTAACTGTATAGTAGTAGTAGTAGTCCTTCAGAACCATTAGACCCATAGAGCCAGAGTTCATCCCAGTTTCTATAGCATGAAATGAACAATAGCAATCGCTTGCTACCCTTTGGATAAAATGCTAGTCTATCGTACAAATAATACTGGAACCATTGGTTAAATGGGAATTTTAAACAAAAAATTACTCATGTTTTTTAAGGCCATAGAGGCTTAATTTTCCTCCTATTGGAGTTAAGTAATTAAAAATATATAATCATGTTTTCATTTACCAAAATATTTTTAATGTTTTATTTTTCTATCCTCATAAAATTATTGTAGCCATAAGATAACAACATTGGTTTGGTCATTGTTAACTTTTTTAATGCAATTGAATTAGAAAATAGCTGAAAATTGCTAACTAAAGCTTTACCTTACAGTCATTCATACTGAGTGTTTATTGTTTGTTTTTGTTTTTAGGTGTTTAACGGTGCTTTCGACACTATTTAGGTCATTTAAGCGCCCGTTTCTGTTTTTTATCAATTTTTATCGGCCTTGAGGGGCCATAGCTGCTCAATCTGTACTGTTGTAATAAAATTTTTATAAAATCATAGTAGTTACATGTTTCTTATTTAAAAGTATTTATTTACAATTTCTGCAGGAGTTCACATTCCTGCAGATACTTTAAAATTGTAAGCGGATCGACCTTATTTGTTCTAACTCTGTACATTCCGTTATTCGATCAAAATTGGACTACGCATCTTTCATATACGGCTCTGCAAAACCAACCTACTTAGGCATGCTGGACCCAATTCATCATCAGGGACTGCGCTTGGCACTCGGGGCTTTCCGCACTTCTCCAGTGGCAAGCCTTTATGCTGGCTCTCCAGTATGTTACTAAGGTCACATCGCTGCACAACAACCCAGCACACAAACACGTACACTGCATGGATAGGACACTAGAAGAAAAACTGAGTGTTTAAATGAGTTTGGATTAACCAGGTCTGTCTGTATTATTCTCATGAGTTCCTGAGCCAACAGTAATTAACAGACATTTAACAATTTTTTGTTTTGCAGCAAGAGGGCAAGCCAGATCCTAAAATGTACTTCTGGGATATGGAGGTGGATACTGTGGTCTACTTCAACTTTGAGACAGGGAGAGGGGAGCAAGACGATTATCAGTCATCACAGGAATCTCAGGATGGCGATGATAACAATGATACCAATGCTGCTGAAAGGTAAACATATTTAGATATGAGCATCAACAGTCTGACTCAATTGATAGGAAGAAGGGAAGAAACCAGAATTTCATGCCACACTCATTTCTTTTTATATTTAATTTACATGAGAGAGAGAGAGAGAGAGAGAGAGAGAGAGAGAGAGAGAGAGAGAGAGAGAGAGAGAGAGAGAGAGAGAGAGAGAGAGAGAGAGAGAGAGAGAGATGAGAGAGAGAGAGAGAGAGAGAGAGAGAGAGAGAGAGAGAGAAAGAGAGAGAGAGAGATAGAGAGAGAGAGAGAGAGAGAGAGAGAGAGAGAGAGAGAGAGAGAGAGAGAGAGTCTTTAGTTGTTTTTGATATCATTACGTAAGAAATGTTGTAAAAAATTAGTATTCTAGACTTAGAGAATTGTTTACAATTCTTCATTCTTTTCTGTTTGAGCTAGATGGTATCCTATCCTGCGGTGCCTTCCTGCAAATCAAATTCCACCATAAGGTTGTCTTAACATATTTGCTCTGTAAAACCAATTTGATGCTATTTGACAACCTTGAACAGGAAATAATCAATTGTCGAATCTTCAATAAAGAATACTGTGTAATCTCTACAAAGCGCATCAACGTTAATAAGCATACCCCCCCCCCCCCCCCAATATCTATAAAGCGCATCAACGCTAATAAGCATACCCCCCCTCCCCCCCAAGACCTCAATCCTATTTATCTCTTCTTTTAAAATGCAAATTAAAATAAGGTACACACTTTCTCAGCTCTCCCCTCATGAATTGTGCTGTACCTACTGCGTGTAGACAATTGATAATAGTATCAACACTACCCACCACTGCACACCTGGTGACACAGCATTAGTATTGTTTGTCTATACCAGAAGATAAAGGTAACAACTCATTGTCAAGTGTGCATCTTACCTGCTTAATCCTCATCGAGCCATGTGGCACATAAGGCATTTACCATTTCTGTCTTTGGGTCTGCCTCTTTGTCTTTTGCATAGTTCCTTAGCCGTCCAGCACAGTGAAGTTCTTGGCAAAGCAGTTGCCTCTTTTCTGGCATCACCAAGTACAACGTAGTGCAAATGCACAGGGTTCCCTTCCTTTTGTTTTTACTTGATAAAGTTAAGGTTATAAGCTGGTTTCAGTTCAATGTTCAGTTTCTCTTTGACTCAATTTGACTCAATTTTTTCACCGCACAGTGCGCTTAATAAAGATAAAATAGTATTTAGAATATTATGTTTCCAACGATGGAGTGTGAGATTAATGCAATATGAAGGATGATTAATGTAAGATTGTACTTGGGTTTCCTTGATTGTTACAATTCATGTTTTTCTTCCTCAGCGATGTCAAATTTGTTTCATATAACAAAATCATTCTGATTTATTTTGTTCGTTTACCATCCTTTATCAGGAGCAAAACCCAGGCAGCACGAGACATTGCTGGCCGATGGCCTGTTTCTCATCATTGGGATCCATCAGAGCCAAAGCTATTTGTCTGTGAGGCTTGGATTTTATCCAATGCTGTTGACCAAAACCAGAAAAGTCGACACACGTTAACCAAAATTATTGAGGAGGGTCCTGTAAGTTGCAAAAGTGTTTGGTTTTCAATATTGTTGATTTATTTGCAAACATATAGTAGCAATGAAACATATTTCCATATTTCTATGAACTTTTTAAAACCTATTAATTTTTTAATGGAAATAAAAATAATCAAGATGAAGAAATATGGAGTAAAACAGATAATATTCTAATAACCTCAAAGTTTAGCAACTGCTTGATAGTTAGACAAAAAATAGCAAAGACTTAACAAGATCTTTATTTGTGTCCACTAACCATTCACTTCTAGGTAACCATTCAGTTCTTAAAAAGTCATGAGGTCAAATGTGAAATAAATGCTACACTTTAAAAACACAATTAATGTTAAAGGTTTATGGCAAACATGCGAAAGAAACCCAACAAATCTTAGGTTTCTTTGATAATTACTTGTCCTTGGCAACAATATCAAATAATTTTGTCATGTATGAAATGGGCAAGGATATATATACCATGAAATTGGATTTGATTTTAATGATAAACCCAGAGTAGATAAACATGAATTTATCCTTTTTTTGGTTAGAAAACCCACTAAGGATCATTTCTTATAGTAAAAATTTATTACTTGGTCATTAATTGTCATCTATTTCAGGTGGAAGTAATGATAATCTCTTTGTTTTGTACCCCTGAGAATGGAGTATTGATTCAAGACAGTTTCTCCATGCCTGACATTTACAGTCGACTTATGGGAGTAGAAGTGCCCTATTACTGCTTCACAAGAAAAGTAGGTTCATTTGTGCATCAATTAATCAGTTTATTTAATTGTTCTCAATGTCTCAAACCCTTAACATCGTGACTCATCCTCATCCTTAAAATATTATGAGACATTGCACACAATTACCGCTTCCACAATGGAAAAGTCTATCATTCTTCTCTAGTGTTGATGTTCTGCCGCTGAAAGCCCACTTTCATTTCCAAACGGTATCAATTATTGACCATAGCCACGACCAGCATGGTTAGTTCAAATCTTTAGATTGACACATTAACTGCAACAGTATTTATGTATATTTATTCATCTTTGTATTTTTATTTTTATCATTCAGGGAGAGCAAAATCAAGAGGATTCTCAAAAGCAAGAAAACGTCAATAAAGTTCCAAGTTATGGTCCCAAATTGGTTGCGAGGAAAATCATGAGAGACTTTGTAGGACTGGAAGACAGTGATAAATCTACCAGGGATGCTATGATGAATTTTAGCTTTTTCCTTACTGTGGGAAACATGGACGAGGCATTCAAGGCTATTAAACTTATTAAAAGGTAACTGACTAGTAAACTTAAGTCAAAAGAAGGAGCAAAAGAGTCTAACTCTATGTATTGTATAAGATTAATAAGAAATGGAGAAAATTGTCTTGGAAGTTTATGTCAAAGGAGAAATGTATTGAATAATACCGTGACAATTTTTTATTGTAAGTCTTTGCATTTCCAAAATTGTATTCCCAATATTATGATATTCAAAATTCTGTAAGATTTCCTCTATAACTCATAGTGATAATGGTAATATACACTCACATAATGGCTTTTTGATAGAGGTTTTCTTTTGTTTTGTTTTTTGTTTTTCTGATATTTTTATTCTTCTTGTTTTTTCAATATTATCTTCTGGTGTAAAAATCAACTCCATATGATACCCCATATGTGAATAGAATCTTTAATAAAACAGTAGAACTATGATTCAGCAATATAAATATGTATATACCAGTTAAGGGGCGTGATTACTCTTTCTAAGAAGAGCACTTGGTGATAAAATGAAATCGAATCCCTTCCTCAGTGAATCAGTATGGGAAAATATGGCCAAAATGTGTGTTAAGAGTCGTCGGCTGGATGTGGCCAGTGTGTGCTTGGGTAACATGGGCCATGCCAGAGGAGCTAAGGCACTGAGAGAAGCTTTGAAAGAACCGGAACTTGATGCAAGAGTGGCTGAGTTAGCCATTCAATTAGGACTCTATGTAAGTAAATATATGACCTACTTTGTCAATCTGGTATTATGTCGGAATGGATTCGGTGAAGAAAACTGAGTTTAAAGTCAGAATGACTTGAATTAGGAAGTTTAATTTTTTTTAAATAAAAAAAAAGTCACTGTCCTCAATGAAGTCATTTATTTTTACCCAAATTTATTAGTTAAACTAAAAATTAAATGCATGCAATCCTGGCATAATACCGTTTTGAGACGATTGGTTTGTATATTTAATTGTAATAATGTAATACTTTGTACTCCTAATTTACAAGGGTTCTCAATTTTTCACAGATTTGCAGAAAATCATCGTTTACTGTTCAGCTGTTGTGACTGTGGAAAAAATCAGTTTTTTTTTTATTTTTGGGATAATTTAGCAGTTCCTATGAGGAATGCAATTTTCTTCTTTTGTAGTGTTAAGTTGTCAATACAAGCATTTCTTTCCCTCTACAATTATCTCAACAATTTTGAAGTTGATTATATTTGTCCTTTTATTTTTATTATCTGCAGGAAGATGCTGAGAGATTATTAAAAAACTGCAAACGTTATGACTTATTGAATGCATTTTACCAAAACCGAGGAGAATGGCAAAAGGCCCTTGAGACAGCAGAAATGTATGATCGCATTCATTTGAGAACTACTTTTTATAGTTATGCCCGCCACTTGGAGGAATTGGGTGATACTCAAGCTGCCATTCCAAATTATGAAAAATCAGAGACTCATCGTTTTGAAGTCCCTCGAATGTTGGCAGAAGATCCTGATCAGTTGGAGGAATATATCAGCAAAAGTAAAGATAAGTAAGTTATGCATAATCAAATAACGGGTTTACATATAGACTAGGATTATATGTGTACAAAAGAAATCACGTTATGATCATTCACCTTTTGATAATCACCATTTACTTTATTATTCAAAGAGCATTTGCGTGGTTTCTGATAATTTATTCGGAATATGCATAACTGAGTTGATTTGCATTTAATACTGATCAGCCAGATTACTGACTTGGAACTGATTTTTCTAATCTGATATCAATATTCAGACCTGCTTTGCATAAGTTTGGAGGGTGACAGAAGATGCTTACTGATGTGCTGCCATTTAGTAGAGGGTCTGTCCTTCCTCACCCCACATGAAGCAGCGTTTATGCAGTGCCATGTCTAAGTCTGTTTAAGACTCTTCACTATGTGGAATTCCTTTCTCAAAACTATAAAAGTGTACAGAAGTCATAATTTATTATTCTTTAAAAAGAAAACAAATCTTGATGTGCTTTAATTTCCCCATGCGTTTATCTGAGTTGCTTCACGGCGATAATGAATTAAAAAAAAAGAATGAAAGTAATTAACTGAAGACATCTTATGATAATTTGAAATTTCCTAAAAAATGTTCAATACCTAAACAGACCGTAATTTCAGAAACTAATATGTACTCAATCTTATACTAGGATGGTGTAGCAAATATAACAGTTTTGTTTACCCAGCATAAGAAACTTTGTCAGTAGTATCCAATGAGCTTTTTAAAATCTTTTTCTAGAACATTGAGACGATGGTGGGCCCAATTCATGGAGAGCACAGGCGACATGGACACTGCTATACAGTACTATGAAACAGCTCAAGACTTTTTCTCTTTGGTTAGAGTGTACTGCTATTGCAGTAACATGGAAAAGGTACGTTACACTAATCTGATGAAGATGTGAAAGTGTTGAAATAGCACAGTGCATCATCGTGTCATCTTACTTCTTGTTGAGGTTTTTAAACAAAAAAATTACCTTGACACATTGTCCTAATCAATAATGAATCATTTTCCCCTTTTTTCTTTTATGTATTCTTTATTACTTGTTTGATAAATGAGAAATCCATCACCATATTCTGTGAATTTTATTTAAGCTAACACTGTTCTCAGACAACAGCTTCTACCTGTAACCTACTCTATAGATGAATTTAGGAAGTAGAGCATAATTTATCCTTATTTCATCTCATTCCGTGATACTAAAACTTCTAATCTAAAATGGAACATGCATCTTACATATATTGAATAGAGTAAACAAGATTCAATCCTCATTCAAGGCAACAACAGCAGTGCAGTGCAGAGCTGTGCAATTTCTTATCAACTCAGTTAACTTATCCGTCAATTATGTAAAATGGTATTCTGCCATTTCTCATTTGAAGCGAATACAACTTGATATTACAACTGCAAGCGAAAGTATTACAATTTCTATTTCAATCGAAAAAAAAATCAGATATGCTTCCTGAAGCTGTCAATCCAAAAGAGAATGAATGTCGAGATAAATAAAGCTTTAATAAAATAACGATTAAAACACTAGTTTTGGGTGTCCCCTTTATCAAAACAAATACTTTTACATTAAAACTGGGACAAATGGGTGATAACAGTAAAAATGTATAGTGGAGGAAAGGATAGTGAGGTTTACAATTATCCAGATTTAATTGTTAACATTTACATTTCTTCAATTCAAAACATGAACTAGAACTTGAAATGTTATCTTATTTTTGTAATAAGATATTGAAGAAAACTGGTTTACCTTCCTAATCAGGCTGCTGAGATTTGTAATGAAACTGGAGACAAGGCTGCTTGCTACTATCTAGCCAGACAGTATGAAAATCAGGATCAGATTAAAGAAGCTGTTCATTTCTTCCAAAGGGCCCAGGCCTATGGCAGTGCTATCCGACTTTGTAAGGTAAGGGAATGTCACTGATAGATTCAAAGATACCACAGATTAGACTCAAGGTGGCCAAGGCAATTCACATATTTCTTTGGCTTAGGCTGTTTGGACTAAAGTCTGAATAGTCTTCCATGGCAGTATAGTTTTTTGTTTTTTTTTGTTTTATAAAAAATGTTTTAATTGAAATTTAAAAATAAAATTGATGCAAATAAAAACTACAATAATTGTACAGTAACTGTCAGCAGGTAGTCTAAACCCGCTTTAATTGACGAGAAAGACAAACTCATAGATATCAATTGGAAATCCAGTTAAAAATTAAAAAGAAATGAGTTAAAGATCTTAATAATAACAATAGTCAGTCAAAGTAACTGTGGTCGAAAGGAAAAGCTTTTCTAACAACATTACACGATGCCCAAATAAAACCAGGACAAAAAAATAAATATATGTTCTGATAGTGTTTGACAGGTAACAATCTTTCTACAGTCCAAAGTAGAGGTTTGAGCTGAGTCATTTTGATATGGGCAAAACAGAATTTCTTTTGAACTCTTTTTCTATTTCTATATCAGTTCCATCCTCTGCATATTGTCCGCACTGTGCCCTCACCCCAATGTGTTTGAGCACGCACATGGGAGTTTGAGTTCGAATAGCCACTGGAGACCATCAGACTTGAGTCCGAATTGCCACTTTGTATTTCTTCCTCATCAAACCATTATCTAAATTTCATATCGTAATTTCTATAGGTAGACCTGATGTCTTTTATGTGCACTCTCAATTTTATTTTTTAAAAGCAACTGTGCTCATAGTTAAGACCACAGCTTGATTTTTTGTTGTTGAGTGTGGGACTGGAAGGGCAGTTGCTAGGCAGGAGTGACATCGCGCTTTTTGTCCCTATTACTCCCGTATTTATTTATTTATTTATTTATTTATTTATTTATTTATTTATTTATTTATTTATTTATTTATTTATTTATTTATTTATTTATTTATTTCTGAATTAAAATTTATTTGACTATATTTTTTATATGGACACCTTATAGAGCAGTAAAGTTAGGTGCCCCAAACGTAAACAAAGGTCGAGAAGCACGTGGCAAACCACATGTTCCTGTCTTGACAGCTCACGTTCCAATGTAAATAATAGAAAAAAATAACCTTTAAAATTTGGCTGTTAGGTGGCAAAAGAAACACATATTCATAAATACTCGATCATGCTTCAAATAATGTCTAGATATGGATATTTTATGGAACAAAAGGTAAAATTTTCTAAATTTTATCAAAAGTTACAGTCTATCTATTTTTAGACCAGAGCAAATTATTGCGCTGGTGTGAACAAAACGAGAATTATTCGGAGCCTGATTTTCATAATAATTTAGCCTTATATTATTATTTCTGCAACTGTTAGATTTTATGTAAACATATTTTCAATACTGAAAGTGCATTGCCTACAACTCAAACTACAAAATTGGGAGACCTATATTGTGCGTAAATTATTCCGGTCCCTAACGGAAATCACTAGCAACTTGTTATTGTTTACGTTTGGGGCACCTAACTTTACTGCTCTATAATACTTGGTTTGAATGTTCAATGTGATTAAACTGTTTTCAATAAGTTATTTCAAATATTGAATTGTAATAGAAGAGTAAAGGAAGGTGCCCCATATGTAAACAATAACATTTGACGTCAAACGTGACCCAGATTTTTTTTATAAATGACCCGAACTATGCTGCAGTTGACCTTTAGTAATGTCATGCGCATCCAACCAACTTTTTGTTTACATGTTGCTAAGGCAGCAAACTGAAGCTGGTCGTGAATAAATTCCAGCTGTTTACTCCGAGCCTGAGATAGCTAGGGAGGCCACGATCATATTATTTATAGCCCAAATGCTCCTTTTATTTTGTAGGAAAACCATAATCATGGTTCCCCCTCTTCCCGTAAACAAAACCATATCTATGTTCAGGGAAACTAAGATTGTTGCTTGTTTTTGGTTAAGGTGGACCGTACTTTTTTTTTTTTTTTTACAGCGTATCAAATGATCAAAGTCAAAGCATACGGTCAATGCAATGAAGAGAGTAAATTCGAATCTATCTCCTATCTCTTCGCTCAGATGACCATTTTGAACAGAAGACTACTACTACGTACTTCTACTATAACTGCACTACCACTACTGTATTATAACCACTGATACCACAAAACTAGACTGAACTAACGGACCGTATGGCTCAGCGTACGGTTTTCGTCTTGTCACAAAAGTCGAGCAATGCCAATGCTAAGTGTGATCAGTAATAGGATGGATGACTAATCGTGAAAAATTGTGGTCCCCGCGTTGTTTCCCTGGCTAAGGCACTTTACCGCTTACCCCACTCGATTGAATGAGTATCTGGCTACAGAAATGACGGTAGTGACAGGTTTAGTACACAAGGGTCGCTTAACAGGCTGTATGACAAAGAAATATGGTTCCATACGGCTTGTTGAAGTGGGGGGGGGGGGGGGGGGGGATAAATATGAAACATTGTGAAGCGCATTGCTCACGGCTATCTGAATCTGTTGAAATGCGCTGTATAAATATTCATATTTATGTACTTGGTCCAACTGTTACTATTTCTACTACTAGACCTCTACTACTAATATCATTATTAATAACAATAATAATAATAATAATAATAATAATAATAATAATAATAATAATAATAATAGTTATTATTATTGTTGTTGTCAATATCATCGTTTAATGGTAAAAGTGTTAAAGATACTTGCAAAATGTTGGTGTTGTGTGTGTTGTAGCAATCGGCCTCCAGCGACGCAACTCTGTCTACAAGAGACGCACAAGACCGTGGCACTAAACATCCCTGGCATGCATTTAGTCATACAACATGAAAGCAACATTCAGGGTAGCGTTAACTACATCAAAGTCAAAGACAAATCAATAGTGACATACAACCAGGACATGACAGTAAGTGAGGTGGAAATTCTCAGAATTGAAGGCAGACACTTCAATGTGATATCTGTCAACAAACCTCCACCAACGCCATTCAAGTGGCCAGTTACATCCACCACTAGTGAGAAACCAATGATTGTGATAGGTGACTTTAACAGCCACAGCACCAAATGGGGATACAATGAGAACAACGAAGATGTAGATACTGTTGAGGAATGGGCTGACCAATATAATCTGACACTCTTCTATGACGCATGAATCATCCTTTTCAAGCGCTCGCTGGAGAACAGGTTACAACCCAGACCCTGCATTTGTGTCTTCCAGCCATGTCAAAAACTGTCGGCAACCCCATACCAAAATCACAATCCGGACCAATCGCCATTGAGGTAGGATCAGTCATCTCTACGAGAACAAACAAATTACATGAACTGTGTTCGTGGACCTGGCAGCTGCCTATGACACAGTAAATCACAGGAAACTGCTCCTAAAGGTTGCAAGGGTAACTCGTAACACAAAAATAGTTGCAATAATAAAATCCCTTATGTCAAACCATCACTTTTTTGTGGAAATGGATGGGAAGAAAAGCAGATCACAAAAGAACGGACTCCCTCAAGGATCGGTAATTGCACCTATCCTTTTCAACGTTTATACCAATGACCAACCTCAGTTCGAGAACATCCAGGGGTTTCTATATGCTGATGATCTGTGTCTCGCGTCCCAGGCCTCTGATTTCAAGACCATTGAGGAGAGACTAACGGATGTCCTGGAGCCACTCTCTGAGCCCACATTTAAAGAACTCACAAAATGCTAACCCAGGAAAAACTCAAGAGTGTGCTTTCCATATAAAGAGCCGCCAAGTCTAAAGAAAACAGGAAACTGAACATCTCCTGGAATGGGGACATATTGGAGAACAACACATTCCCCGTGTACCTCGGTGTTACCGTAAACCGCACAATGTCCTTTTCTCAGAACGCAAAGAAAACAAAAGCAAAGGTGGCCAAAAGAAACAACTTCCTAAGAAAAGAGAAGAAAAACTTACACGGGGAGCAGATCAGAAAACAGTCAGGACAACCATACTAGCCCTCTGCTATTCAACAGCCGAAAAGGTCTCACCAGTCTGAGTAAGATCCTGCCATGTCAAAATAACACCTGCCGGATCATTAGAGTAACTTGAAACCGACTGCAGTTCCAGTCCTCCATCGGCTGGCTGGCATTGCACCTCCCCACATTCGAAGAGCCACTGCTTCCAAAGCCCAGAAATATAAACAGAAAATGGACCCAAGGCACCCCCAACATGACCACAGCCCAATAAAAAGTAGACTGAAGTCGAGAAAGAGCTTCATGACGGAAGAAAGCATCAACCCTGACCATGCAGCTGTATACAGGATTTCCACACAGAGTGGGACAATCATGCAAATGAAGCTGTTGGAGATCCGAGAGAAGAACTGTCCTACGGAACCGAGCTCCCCAGGAATGAATTGGTAACACTGAACACAGCACGGGCAAAACTTGTGAGAACAACTGGTGGCATGAAAAAGTGGGGGCTGGCTGAGACTAGCTTGTGTACATGTGAATGCCCAGAGCAGACATCCTTAGAGAATGCCAGGATGGGCTCAGCTGCACTGACCATGACCTAAGAGTCTGCTCCCCAATGCTGTGGAGTGAGTTTGGTGTTGGTGCGACAAGCTATGATGATGATGACTTGCAAAATTAATAAGTCTTACACCTGGCAACATATAAAAAAAAAAGTAAGATGACAAAGATTAAGATTAGAATGTTAGGATGATGATCTTTTTAATATCAAAATACTTTTGTAACCCGGCATTGCTAACTTTCATGTGTAACCCAGAATGAAAAGTTATTACAAAAGACGAATGCAAGATATTTAGATAAATTGCTAGTCTATCATTGTGGTAGACGTAAATGTATTAAACTTACATATCCAATAACCTGTAGGTTAACAGAGAAGGAAGGGCGCACAAGTTCATTGTAATTTGAAATTGAGGAGTTGGAGTTGGAACAAAGTTGATTTGCATTGAGTCAGAATTCAATCAAGTCTTAGATTGAAGAAAAAAGCCCAAAGAATCTTTCTTTAAAACAAGAAACAAAAAAAAAAAACCCCAAAAAACCTACAGCGTGCACCAGAATGAATAAAACAGGACAGTCTTTAAACTGCATCAATGGAAATCACATCTTGCATACAAGACCTCTAGTGCTATTGTGAGGACTGGTTCTCAGTCTCACCCGTCCTGCCGTATCTGAGGGCCATAACACAACTTGTGAAATCGAAATAAATTAAAAGCAGATTATAAATTTATATCACTTTTATTGTCATTTCATTCATATTCATGTTATTCAAACTGAAAATCATTTTTAAAATATAGATAAGATGTTTCTCCATTATAAAGGTATGCTTGTATTCTCATCCTGTGAAAGAGAAAGAAAAAAAATAAAGAAAATTGATAATTATTACTGAAACTGTGTAGTTCCATTTTTTTAAATCTGTGATTTAAGAGCCTTAGCAAAAGCTTTGATTAAGAAAGGTTCTGATATGCAACATCACATGGTCCCATCTATCAAATTCTACTACCATTACAAATCAGCTACATAAATAGATTCATCAGTACTCTTATCTTGTTGATAAATTAAATTATAAATATAGAAAAGGATATAATAAACTTTTAAAAATAATTAGAAAGTTAAATGGTAGACAAGATAAAGAGATATTTGCCTATTTCTTTTTAAATTTCTTATTCATAACCAAGGAAGCAGGTTTCTTTTGCTATATTCTTCTTGACTTCCCTATGTAAATGTTTCTTTCGAGTGTATAACAAGCTCACAGGGCATTTGTATAAAGAAACAGGAGCCAATACCATTAAAATGGAGATACCACTGCCAAAAATTACAACGGATAGAAATGCATTGGTTTTAACGTGTATTAGACGCTGTCATTAGAAAAAAGTTTTTTAAAATCTTTACAAACTACAGTAAGCTGCTTTTAAAATTAAGAAACGCTCGAAAGCAAAATATGGTCCTGTTCTCTCAATCACCGCTCTCTAGTCTCTAGATTATACTTGGTAGGTCAATAAAGCTGAGAGGTTTTATGAAGAATATAGAATAAAAACATTAATTCCATTAAAAAAACATAGAAGGGTCCATAATGATATATGAGGAACTCTATAAGATACAGTAACAAATGAAAGCCATTTTGATAATCTTGAAGGATATGACTCAATGATGATGATGATGATAATAATAATAATAATGATACTTCTTCCTGAATATAAATTGTTTAATTCCCATGGTATAGGCAGGCCAATGCTTCCAGAACAATTAAAGGAATGCAGAGACTCATTCTTGTTGTAATGTTATTTAGATCTGAAAAAAAAAGATAAGCATGGCATCCTAAACCATTTTCCCATGGTCCCATAAAAAGCAATATCATCTCACACAAAATCATAAAGTAAAATTCATATGGACCAACCAATGAATAAAAGTTATAATTATCTTATTTTATCAATTATTATCATTGGATTTATTTAACTTTATATTTATTATTATTAATTAAATGCCAATTTGAAATTAAGATAGCAATGTTTGAATGAATAACTGGATCTAACTCTACAAGTAAAATGTAAATGTGCAACTTATTCAGAGTTCATCAAGCACTTGTTACAGTCTGTTGCTTCATGTTACAGGAAAAACTCCAGTTCCATGAGCCTTATGACTCTAAAGGACCAATTATTTCAAAGTAAGATGAAATACCATTTATTGTTTAAAGAAAGTTATCAAGCACTATTTAAGGTCTGTTGCTTCATGTTACAGAAACAGGAATAACTCCAGTTCCATGAGCCTTATTACTCTAAAGAACCACTTATTTCAATGTAAGAAGAAATACCATTCAATGTTGAATATATAGACATGACCTATTTCTTAATGGTTTGCTTATATTCAATAAAAACATTAGAAAACATAATGGACCTGGAACTCAGATACCACTAGGTTGTTAAAACTAAAACCGTTGTGTCAGGTCTAATTTTATCAGAGATTTATGATCATGAAGGCAAGATTACATAACCAATGTCGATTAGCTTTTAAAAAATGGGCTTTTATTTACCTTCTGGTGAACTCATTTGATCAGTATTTCCTGTATTTAACTTTTTGATCACATAAGAAAAGTCTAATAAACATTGAATATTTTTTAATGCCTCTAGATTTCACTTTAAAGTCAAATAAAATATCTGATCACAAATAAAATTTTTGATAATTCGATCAATAGAGAGAGCTTTTCAAAATTGTTGGCTTATCATTCCTCAGGCAAAATTTAGATAAGACATCATGTCACATATCATGGTGTTTCCTATGAATTACAAAATCCTAAAAAGCTTCTTCTTCATAAAAAAACGTATGAAATAAAATTAGGTAATCTAAAGTAATCAGAGAGGTTTAGTTTTCATTTCAATCCAAGGTAAATCCGTAAAGAGTTGTGGGACCAGGCCCCACTTGATCATTACCCCCAAAATAGATTGAACTAACAGGGATGTGTATAGATAGTATGCAGATGACGTCACTCAGGCCTTTGTTATTGTTTTTGCCATCCGCGTTTGTGAGTTGTTCTCACTAAACTGTATTAACCAGACTATAAAAGTTCATGGTTACACAGAGTTTGTGTGTTGGTCCGTTATACTTCCGGATGGCAATGTTGTGAACTCCTTGGCCAACCGCATTCTATCTATAAGTATAAAACTGTAACAAAACCCCACGACCCCCCACAACACTCATACAAAAACTTAAACACAGTTTTTTTCATTTTCATTCCTCTTGAGCCAAGGGAAACTCGTTGCTCATTTTAGCTGCACAGATTCATTCAATCGCTCTCCCCCCCCCCCCCCCCCTTTTTTTTTTAAATCTTTTTTTTTTTTTGGAGCGAGTCTATTCTTTTATCCTTTTTTGTTTGGCCTTGTTCCGTTTCTGAGCATGAATTTCTTAAAATTGTTTTTATTTTTTTTTTAAATAAAAAAATATTGTTTTTTTTTTTCCTCTATCGGTCTGGGAATAACCAATTTTCGTTATTGGCAGACCCTGTCTGGGAATAATCATAGCGACGACGAAAATATCAGACCGCACTCCCTGCATTTTACAATTGTATGTTTTCTTTCACAGAGCTACCGACCAAATAAGGCGAAACGGCTTGGAAGATCCAAAACGTCATACATGTAGTTTGACACCTGCCAAATATCAAAGATGCGAGAAGGGGTTGAGTGGGACATTTTCTTTTCCCAGACATTCTCATTTTTTCACCCCTTCCTCCCTCTCTGCCATTCCTTATCCCATCGACTCTCAGCAAAAACAATAACAACAAGTCTTATGTGGCAAAAACGGCTACCAACTTAAATCCCTCAAACAACACAAGATATTGAAAATCGGTGGCAGAGACCCTTTGTCTTGTTCCTTTTCCAGTTCCAGTCATGAATAGATAATGAGAGAATGAAGACTGTTTCGAAATCTATTATTATTATCAGGTCAGGAAAGAGCGAGAGTCAATAAAATATGACAAGCGGTGAAAGCTACGCGCCACGAAAGATGAGGATTTAAAAAAAACAACTTTTGTTGAGATTTCAACTACTGAGGAGGGGGGTGTCTGCTCTTTTTTTTGTTCCTTTCTGTTTTGTTTTTCGGTCAAGTTATGACTGACGCTGACACTGACACACGTTCTAGACTGTAAACGTTACCCATAAAATGTCATAAATTACGAAAAGTGTGTTCTCTCACAGAGTAGTATTCGAATCACTCACTGAATGAGCATGAAGCAGACATGAGTGAAGGAAACGTAAACTCTGTAAGTGAGAATCGGCGAGTGAAGCTGTACTGTAACTGTAACTGTAATTTGTAATGACTGACAGCAGTCAAATTGCGAAGTGAAATGAAAACAAATAAACAAAGCATTCTAAAATTATGCCGGTGAGACATCCAAAGTTAAATACCCGAACGCTATTATGGATTAACATTGAACTAAATCGTTTCCTTCTCTCAAAACCAATCGATACAAATTACAAACTCAAACACTGAAATTGGCATCTTACCTTTGCATGAGTTGGACTGCCATTCTTTTCTGGTGATTAGGAACTTTAGCAGCCGGACAACGTTGCGCACAAAACAGGTCTCCCGTTTTTGTCGTTCAAATTGTAGATAATACTCAGTCAGTTAAAAACAAATACGTACAAATAAAATAGTTATTTATTTAAATTCTTTGTATATGGCTAAATTATTCCGAAAACCAGATTTCAAATAGTTCTTGTTTTGTTCACACAAGCGCATTGATTTTGGAGAATGAGATTGACCGTGGTCTAAAAATAGACCGACAGTAATTTTTGATAAATTTTACGATTTGTTTAATAAAAAATCAATATTAGATATTATTTGACGCGTGATCGAGTATTTATGAATATGTGTTTCTTTTGCCACATAACAGCCAAATTTTAAAGGTTATTTTTTTCTATAATTTACATTGGAACGTGAGCTGTCAAGACAGGAACATGTGGTCTGCCACGTGCTTCTAGACCTTGTTTACGTTTGGGGCACCTTCCTTTACTGTTCTATAGTTAATTCTTAAATTGTATGAATATAAAGGGAGATGTTTTTGTAAGAAAAGTGCTATATTATTATGGATACTA
>NC_088364.1:41174663-41207163 GCF_034508935.2 Berghia stephanieae | reverse complement strand
TATTATTATTATTATTATTATTATTATTATTATTATTATTATTATTATTATTATTATTATTATTATTATTATTATTATTATTATTTCAATTTCATAAAATATTCTACACTTCTACCATTTTACAAGGTTATATCATTGTTGGTAGAATTTCCTTAGGTTAGTGAAAATAGGACAGTTTACACCAGCCCACAACCTTGCTCATTTATCTCCCCATATGATTTGTTATTATTCCGTCTACTTTAATGCTGATAGGAGCCACTTGGAGCAATTATCTTTCTCCTGGAATGAGATCTTTTGAGTTTACATTGGCTGCGTCGAGAGTATTTTACTTTGAGGGAACGGGTAAAAGGGGGGGGGGGGGGGGGGGGGGGGGGGGAAGGTAGGCAGTCAAGTGAATGTATTTTTTTTTTTTCGTAAAAGATATCTTTCTACAATATTGGTTTTTGCATAAAAGGGATATGTTTTTGTATCCATTTCTCATCCATTGGAAGTGTCTGGACTTTTAAACTTTTAAGATAAATAGATAGATAGTTGTGTCAGTGTACTGCTTTCAGTTGATCTCTTAACTTAACAATCTTTTTTGTGTTTTATGGTGCTGAAATGACTTAACATTTTAGCAAGGATCGCAAAACCCATAAAAACAAAAACGAAACTTATTCTTGTACTCATTCAAACTGGAATCTAGTGGGATAATATAATAATTGAATATATTCGGACACATTATCGGTATTCATTATGATTGTCTTTGAATTAGTCCCCTTTAGAAAAAAACTCTTAGATGCCTTTAGCCTATGAGTGTGGCTTTTGTTAATAATGAGTTGAATTGTTTTAACTCTCCTTTCTCTTTGACACGAACACTGATATTATCTTAAATTCTTTTTGAAAAATCCATTAAACACTGTGAAAGGGTATTTGTTCCATGCAAACTATAGTATTACATTATAACCATTATACATTTCGACATTACTAATAGAATGTTCCCACAAAATTAATCGATCGATGCTTTTAGGTTTTGCAATATAACGCAGTTTTCCACATAATGAGACTATGAAGATTTGACTGATATTTGAACAATTTGTTTTGTACGATAACACATTTTATTAGGCTTAAAAATGAAGCTTTCCTGCTTACATTTCAGTGTCTACTTAAAGGTTTCAAAGGTCGGACTAAAGTCCAACAAAGCAGAATTTAACTAGGTGGGGAAGACGGTGATTGGTTCATTTTGAATTATTCATTTCTTTACAGTTAAATAGCATAAATACGAATCGATTAACCCAGCTGCTGTGGGAAAAATGAATATTTTCCAGCAATTTACCTACATTAGTCTGAACAGCTTTACTTTTGTTCTCATGGCAGGTCTTATCAAGATGATTCCGAGGAGGCCATCAAGCAGTGTCAAGTCCTATTGGAGGAGAGGGATCTTGACTCAGCTGTTCGAATAGGAGACATTTACGGATTTATGATTGAACATTATGCTTCCAGGGAACGATGGAAAGCTGTAAGTTTTCTAAAAATCTTATTTATGCATTATTCACAACATGTATATGTTAATTTTTGGCTACCTCCTAGTTTGTTAGAATCTAAAATTTACTTCTGTAATAGTTTTAAAATCGATTTGTTTCTGTGTCTTTTAACAAAACTTGTTTTCCTTGTTTCAATATTTTAGATCTATTTCATACAATGCCTTGTTTCATTTGTATCAGTAATTCATTTATAAAATCCCAGTTTATGGATAGAGTCACATCCTGCTTTCCCGTTTCTTTAATGGTGTTGTGAAAGCTGAAGAGACGTGTTAGAGAAAGACAGAGAAATAAGATTGGTGGTAAGAGAACACCATCTCAGGTCTCATCGCGATATTCTCTCTCTGGACTAGGCCATTGATGCTTAAATATCAGACATATCATGAGTTAGAATCCTTCTCATTGCTAATTGTCTACCTCTCATTTTTTCTGATCAGTTTGGCTTTAAATTTAGCTACCATTATCTTGATCACATAAACACATTACTAGACATTGGCAATGAGTTATATATCAGTGAAAATATTTGGCACAATCCCAGCAATTATTAGGCCACACCTCCATTTCATAAAGGGATTCCGTTAACATACTTGGTCGATCAATCATTTCTCGCGCAAAGGGAAGAGGATTGATCCCACGTGAAAATAAAGTTGGCCTTTTCTCTAATACCCCTGTCCACCCAGAAGTGATTGGGTAGCTGGGTCTGTTATACAGTGGACTCCGGATAAGACGATGCCCAGGGGAACCGAGAAAAAAATCGACTTATCCGAAAATCAACTTAACCGGAGTGTAACCAAATGAGCAAAAACGCATTTGAACAAAGCAACCCAATCTAGAATAAGTATGTCCGTTCATATCGCGCGGTCTCTGTAGTGGTCATCAGAGGCTCCTACCCCCCAATAGCCCCATAGAGTCATAGAGGAATCAGAATACATAAAAATCGGAATTAGAGATAAAAGAAGCGGAATCAACTTACTGTTATTGACTATGACATGCTTTGCAGCAGAAAATGTAATAGACAATCCAAAAGTACTCAAATGATTAAAATTATAAAATGTGTAAAAATGTACAGATTGTGTAAAGACTAAGAATGGGGTCAAATAATAATAGATAACACACAGGTCCTGGCCGTCTGAGAACAAAGTGTTGAATGGATGGATTTAACCTTGTCAGGACCCTCCTCCCCCCTCCCCCCCCCCACACACACACACGCACACATCAAATCAAACAAACGCGCGTGCCGGCACACACACACACACACGTACACAGGGCTAAAATTAAATAGGGAAAGAAGCTGACCGTACTCAATAATATTATTACCGATTGAAGCCAACATATAATATTACCAAGGTCATTGACCTCATGAATTGGGGTCACAATAATAATAATAATACTTCAGTCAACCCCCCTCCCAAACATAATATAATATTATCCGACATCAGCAGCACACACTTTGAAGGGACTAATCATACACAAAATGTGTGTTGATTGACCATAGGAGATGCTGACGAAATAAGGCATAGCTCACTTTTTTTTCACTAGCGATTTTAAAAAAAAAATTCCTCGATGGGGAAAGGTGAAAAGCGGAATTTTTGCTTTGAATGTGGAATGTATACCAATTAAGTGAAATTATTCCGCGAAAGACGGAAGGGTGGGAGCCTCTAGGTCAAGGTCATGCTTCTTGTAAATCGTCGAGACAGAAATAGCTGGACTGCCAATTTCCTATGCGATGATTTTCTGTCGCATGCCAAACTTTCCAAATGCATCGAATCTTCCTTTTCCGCGATAGGTTTGCCATTGTAGTTGTAGACTTGACTTGAATTCTTCTTGATAAAATTGATACTAATTAAGAGGGCCATTACATAGGATGGCCTGGGATTAGAACCAAAAAAAATCTTGAACTTGAAGTTGCGACAATGTAAAATTTGAGATGGGGAAATTAAAGTTATTCACTGCTTATGTACATTGAACACGGACGTCAGGCAAAGCACCTACATCACATCGATGTGCGCCAATCGTTCGCGGATATTCTTAACCACTTAAAATTCTTACTGGTAGCTTTTTTAACCAATGGAAATACTTGTTTATTTGTGATTTTATTGTTGTCATGAGTGATAAGAACATCGACTTAAGCGACATCGATTTATGTGGAGTTGTTTTTTTTTTTTACTAATGTTATATAGGATGAAGGGGGAGGGACCAAGAAAAAAAATCGACTTGGGTAAAAATCGACTTAGGCAACGTCGACGTATCCAGAGTGCACTGTATCTAGTGGAAAGTACGTTTGGATATACTAGTGTCCTGTCCAAAGGGTAGCAAGCAATTGCTATTACCACATACTGAGAAAAAAATCAAGGCCAGGGAAAAAAAACATGCACCTCAAATGAGTCGGATGACAGTTCATCCTCAGACCCCAAACCTGCTAGGAATACATCAGTTTCTGGTGTTGTAGCTATAGAAACTCTGGCTCCATGGGGCTTATGACTCCGAGTGACTATTTTTTTCATTTCATAAAGATGTAAAATAGAGCAGAAGGGCTATCAAGTGTTATGCTTTCACAATTACAAATATAACATAATTTTCATATCCATCCCAACCCAGGCTCATGCCCATTTGGAAGAGTTGCAAGGACGACTTCCTGGTATTAATTTAACTTACTACATCAACACGAAGACTATCGAAGCCATTCACAAGGCTTTAGCCCTGCCTATGGATAAGATAGGAGCACCACAGAGGATGAATGGATTTAGGGCCAGGGGAGGAGATAATGAAGAGGAAGGAGATGATTTTGTAGAAGAGGAAGTTATTGATGATATGTATGGAGGTGGGGACAGAGTGTAAATATGTCTTCATCCGCCTTCAAATTTATTAATCCGTCCTCTTGTTTCTCATATACTTTATTTTTTTTAAAAATGATTTAGTATGTTATGTTTTTAAAATAAAAGAGAATTTTTTTCCTCCCAATTTATGCATCACATTTTGTCATAGGAACTGATGTTTCATTGACTTTTCTATTACAAAGAATCATCCTTTAATGGCAAAAAGTTGTTGCAAAAATCATTGAATAAGTAATATAAATTAAATCAATTGTGTGTAAAAGTATAGTGAGAAGGTAGATGCAATATTTAATGAAAGTCTTTTAAAAAACCCAAGTAATTGCAGCTCCCAGTATGAAGTTTTGAAATGTGGATCATTTTAAACGAGAACTGACACGCAATAAGAAGAGTGTAAACGAATTCATAAGATCCACCCATCAAATTATTTCAACCAAAAGATTTTTTTTTAAAACGTTATTAAGAGCCTTAAAGCCAATGAAACCGGAGTTAATCCCGTTTTTTTGTTAGACGGATAGTAACAAGTGCTTGTTATCCTTTTGATATGACACTGGTCTATTACAAAGTGCTTTTCTTCAGTTCTAAAACAACCTCAGTTACACATTTGTTCATGTTTGTACAAAGAGGTCAAACAACCCCCCCCCCCCCCCCCAAAAAAAAAAAAAAAGAAATTGTAAAAAGAACAAAAACAAACAAAACCCCTCAACTTAACGTGGAATCAAAATATTACCTTAATATATCAATCCAAGTTCTGTACCACTAGAGTTATCAGGATACTCAGATTCTTTTCTCTTTCATTTTAACTGGTTCAGGCCCTGTATTACTCTCAATGTGCGTATTCAATTCAACTGAAGAAAAAGGCGTCCAAAAATATGTATTTTTCTTTGTTGTGTTGAACTTGTCATAAACAATGTGTTAGTATCATAAATTTATGTATGGTAACATGGCAACACATTCCATAACTTATGCAAAACTCCAAAATACATTAATATTAATGTCAGCTTTAATTCAACACAGTAGGGGAGGGTGGGGAGACTTGGGACACCAAGCGATGTTTCACTTTACAATCACAGGAATCGAACAATTTATAAAATAATGCTTAGAAAATTTATAGACACAAACAGGAACATTTCAATTTACAACTCAAGTGGTTTAATCCATATTTCTCTCATGGTATTACTATATAATGTCATCGTATTACTATCACTAAATTGGGGAGACTTGGGACACTTTGGGGAGATTTGGGACACCATTGGGGAGAAATGGGACAACGTGGGGAGACTTGGGACAATTAAGAAAAAAATGATCAAAAACGCCAGAAAATAAAGTAGAATTAATTCCAGAACAACTACTCTTGTTCATTTAACCAACTGGCACGCGCTGTCTACACATTAGTTACATATTACTATTACTGAATGTCTAAAAGTCCAAAGTTTATTTTGAAGTTTAGAAATCCCATTGTGCAATTGGTTGTTCCATGAGGCACTGGAGGTGGAAGGATTGCCTTGATCATATCCTGGGGGAAAGGCGCGTCTTCCTCATCACTTATTACAAAAGCTGCAGGATTCTTTCTGCTCCGCTTGTAGTAGCGTACAATAATGTCTCCATCGCTGTCCACATTCTTCATCACCTTTGCAACGCAGTAGGTGATCTTACGTTTTCCTACAAATTCACACAGAACATAGTCACCTACTGTTACATTATCCACACCTTTTAACACAACATTTGGAACATCATTTTGCTCTGTGTTGTCTTCATCACTTACTCCACCGTCACCAAAGTCCATGTCCAAATCTGAATCTGATTCTTCATCGACGACAAAGAGACTTTTTCTTGATTTGAGCAACCGTGGAACTTTCTTCGCCTGCTCTGATTTCCCTGCCCTGATTGATTCCTCGAGACTAATCCGACTTATTTCAGGGGACGATGTCGCTAACATACATTTGCCCCTTTTTCGTCCTTTATTGACGTCTTTTCGTGGCGGAGCCCTAGGAAATCCTCGAAACTCTTCGGGTGGAGTAAATGAGGATTGAGATGATGATGGACCGGCGTTTGTTGAAAGTTGTGGGGGAGGTCTGTGGCAGACAGGCGATGAAGATTGGTCGGCGGTCTTTGACGAAGGGCCTGGATTGTTGACGAGAGGCAATGAAGATGATTGTTCGGTTGCATTTGACGAAGGATCAGGGTTATTGACGAAAGGCGATGATTGTTCGGTTGTATTTGAAGGACCCGGATTGCTGGGACCATGCGATGAGGATTGTTGAGCGGATGCAGATGGACCAACATGTTGCATTGAGGGTGAAGGATTATTGGCAGTGTTTGGATCTGGTCTATCGGTGACAATAGCAGGCATGAAATCAATGTCAGAGAAAACATCCGGGTTAAAAGGCCAAATACCACTGGCTCTGAATCCTGCCTGTATATTCTGTGGTGTTGCTGCCTGAGTCCATGCGTTGCCAATGAGTGGAGCCATATCATATATGGAAATTGGTTTGCCTGGATTTCGCATCATCCAAGAGTTTGCAGCAGAGTTGAAGTAGTGCTTCATGGGTCCAAATACAGAGCGGTCCAACGGCTGAGTTTTATTACTCGTATGCGGAGGCAGGGTCACGATGTGTACGAAGTTGTCTTTTGCCAACTGAAGAGTAATAGACGAAAGGTGACTCTCGTGGTTATCCATGACCAGAACAACTTGTTTGTCAACAGTGGGAGCTGCATGTTTGATGACATGTTTCATAACAGAAATGAAATTTTCTTTGGTCATCCATCCAGTAGGGTATGCAAGCCCCAAAGTCCCTTCTGGTGCACCACAGATCATGTAATCCTTGAAGTGTGTTCTTGGAAAAACCGTAACTGGTGGAAGGGCCTGACCAGATGCCGACACAATGCCACACATAGTGATGAGCTGTCTACGCTCTGCAGATGTCAATTGTCCAACTTGCTTATGTCCCTTTGGCACCAGTACCTTTCCTTGTTTTTGCACGGTTGTAAATCCAGACTCATCTAAATCGAAAATTGTAAATCCTGACGCTTTTGCAAGAGGAATAGCTTCATTCATCACGTTGAAGAAATTACATATGTTCACTTTGTTAAAGGCTGAAGCCCTTGCAATTGATGTTGCTTCCGGTGACCTAATTGAAAGGGAAGGATTTCTCCTCATGAAACCCCACAGCCAGTCTTCTCCAGCAACTTTATCTTCATGCCATTTCTGTGGAACTTTAAGTCCGTTTACAAAGGCAGTATCAAATGCCAACTGTCTCGCTTCTGGTGTCGACAGTCCAAAAAATAACAATGAGCATTTCTTTAGATAGTCTGCAATCATTTGCTCCCGAGTTTTATAGTTGGTGTCAAGTCGTTCGGAAGAAGAGTGTTCGGACTGTTTGTATTGTTTCACTTTCCTGTCCAGTGTCGACTTTGGAATTCCACTAGATTTTTTTACTTCTCTGAGAGTTTTCCCTTCAATGACCTCTAATACAGCAGCCAACATCGCTTTATGTGAGATGCAGCCACGGTCGGTTGTCCTTTTGTGTACTCGAGGCATGGTTCCTGGGGAAGATAGATTTTAAAAAATCCCTCAAATGACCATATTTTATTGCACTATCAATAGCACTACGGCACTTCATTAGAAGGATACACTGATACACCCACACATTCGATAAGTACAAAATAATCTGTCAAGTTTACTTGCTATCCAGTATGTCTATTTTTGTTACACTATTGTTTAAATCAATGACATATACGCCATGAAACGTTTATATAGAATGAAGATAAAAGATGTAAAAAACAATAACCGGGGAGAGTTGGGACATGTCCCAACTCTCCCCAGGCATGATGTCCCAACTCTCCCCACTTCAATTAGTTTACAATAATAGCCTGTTTCTTTTCAATTGTTAAATTAAGTTCATCAATACTAGTGCATAAGCGATACTAAATGAATAGCGGATGCAATATTTCACTTACCTAGTTTCGATGATGTACTATGACCAAGTAGTGAAGTGGATTCTGCAGTCCTCAAAATTTAGAAAATGTTGCCAAAATGGATTTTATGAAATAACTGTTTGTGTTTACCGGGTAGAAAGAAATGGAATCATGGGATACAGGAAAGGCTAAAAATGATCATCTTTACATCAACGAAACGAAATTCTGATCATTCAAAAAGGCGCACAAGGCTATGTCCCAAGTCTTCCCTGTCCTAAGTCTCCCCACCCTCCCCTACTTACTGCCTCACCTATCCTACAACTTAGAGAGAGAGAGATAGAGAGAGAGAGAGAGAGAGAGAGAGAGAGAGAGAGAGAGAGAGAGAGAGAGAGAGAGAGAGAGAGAGAGAGAGAGAGAGAGAGAGAGAGGAGCAGGAGGGGTTTGATTCGAGAGTAATTTAAATATTTTCCCATTCTAAAAAGGCAAACGTTTTCTTTTTTTGCACTTGTGATAATATGTAATTGAAATACATCAGTTATATATTTAGAATTTTTAACGCTAAAACGACTTTCAGCTGTGCCTACATTACTTCAGATCAAAGCCAACTCTCAAGCCGCGCTATTAGCATACCTGCCAACACTTCCGCTTTTGGCGGAATCATTCCTATTTTCACTTTTCCTTTTCCATTATTCCGCCATTGTCTCTTAAATTCCGATTTTCAAAAATGATGATAATGGTAAGATTAAAACGAATGGAGGGCTAAAAAGCTGAATTTAAAGAAAAAATGATTGTCAAAAGGGAGATAAGTAGGAAAATGAATTGCATTCCTTTCCCCCTTCCCCATTCCATTACCTAATACATGTGAATGTAGTTTTGTCAGTTAGCCCGAATATTGTCTTTATGTTTATGCTGGAAAAGTTGGTGGCAATTTCGATACAGAATTATCCATTTGGTAAGAAATTCCTATTTTTTGTCTGAAATTCCTATTTTCTGACATTCTGATTCCACTTTTGGAATATGAAGGGTTGGCAGGTCTGTATTAGGCACCTCTATCAAATGAAGAAAACGTATAATGTTGTCAACTTAGTCTATTTTGAGTTGGAATTTACCACTCTTTTTTTTTATTCGTTGCCTTTCTTACTTATTTGCTTTTTATTATAAACATTGACAGAATATTTGCCATCAGAATATTTTACTATTCATGTGACTTAAGATATGAATTCGTCAGAAAATAAATAATATGCCACCACCGGTATACCGTTTTAATAGTCAATGGTTTCAAACTTTCTTTATTTGTTTAGTATGATGTATACGTTTTTATCTAAGGCAAGACACTCTTACTTTATTTTTATTGTATAATAACATGCAGCGCCATCCAATGCATGAGTCAATGATGAGCACTGCCATAAAACACAATATATATCAACACCCACCCTCTCTCTCTCTCTCTCTCTCTCTCTCTCACACACACACACACACACACACAGAAACAACAACAGTCAACAAAACAACTCAGTCCTGACGATGGCAAATTAAGCCTGAAACATTAATGTAGACTGTCTCAAACATTGTGGTAAATATTTTAAATAATATATATATATATATATATATATATATATATATATATATATATATATATATATATATATATATATATATATATATATATATATGAGAGAAATTCGTGAGCACCATATTAAAAGAGCACAAAATATCTACAAGAACAAATATATATATATGTGTGTGTGTGCGTGTGTGTGTGGGTGTTATATATATATATATATATATATATATATATATATATATATATATATATATATATATATCATCACCATCATCATCGAATTCCATGCTGTCCCAGGCGTTGGAGTCTTCCTTTATGGTCTCTCTCCACATCTCATGGTCTCTCGATGTGTCGATGAGATGAGTGGTCGCGCTGCCATTCCAATTAATTCTTTAATCTGTTTGAAGAGGGTCTTTCTTTGTTTTCCCCTAGCTCTTTTTCCATTACTATTGCCACTGATAGCTAGGAATTCATTTCTGTATTTCCAGATGATATGTCCAAAGAAGCTTTGTTGACGGTCTTTTATTATTTTGAAAACTTTCAATTTCTTGTTAGTCAGGTTTAGAACCGCTTAATTTGTTTTGTGCTTGGTGTAAGATATGACTCCATACTCTATTTATGGTGAGGTATCCATCACGAAACACTATTTTGAATGTCGACATGGCTTCGAAAAATGTTGATGCAAATATACTCTTGTCATCTGCCTGAAGGACACTCACATCAAAATTGGATGTCGTTCAAAGCAATATATTCATGATAAGTGCTCAAATATGTACAGGAGTGTCATAACAGCTAATACAAACCCCTCGTTCCTTTAAACCCATCCAAAGGGCAATTATAAGTAAAACCCTGTTGTCCTAATTAATTTGCACAAAGGTATATAGCCTATACTCCAGCACGGTTTCCCCGAACACACAGTTTCCTCGAACTCATTCGAATGTCCCGATTTTTTTCCTTATTATCTTTGTTATCATTCCATTCCTTCCTCAAACACATTTTTACCCCAAACACGGTTTCCTCGAACTAATTTCACCCAGCCAACATAAAAAAAACATTAATTAATTAATTGTTTTTGTCTGTTTTATATTTTTCATGCGTCTGGTGATTTCGACCAGTGATGATTTACTGTTACATTGACAATTACGAATGACTGTATCGTGTGTATCTATCCACACTGCAGGTCTGTGTATACATTACGATGCACACGCAAACACATAGCTACTCACTACATCGCCGGTTCGCATAACCGACAACCCTCTGCTTATTCTTATCATTTGGCCATTCTTTCTAATTTTAATGCCCCTTGCAATGATTTGCTAATGTTTGACTACGAGACTTAATGAATGCTGTGATACAGCAACCCCCCCCCCCCCCCCCCACACACACATACACACACACCAACCCCTGGTAAAATGACATCACATATAATTAAAGTAAATAAATAATAGATATCTATTTATTCATCATCATGGGGAAATTTCCTTCGGGCTTTTCCAAGGGAAGACTGAAATAACACATGTGTCAGCCGCAGCGCAGCGCCGCAAATTGAGCTAGAGAGAGGTTTGCTGGAGCTCACATAGCACGGTAGATATTCCTATTATGTATCTTTCGGGTACGAAGCAAAGACCATAACGTTGAGCCACAATGTCCCTCATCCCCCTCCCATAAGTCGTTATGGCAAGGCACGGTTTCCTCGAACTCTTTTGCATGTCCCGAGGAGTTCGAGGAAACCGTGCTGGAATGCGTGTGTGTGTGTGTGTGTGTGTGTGTGTGTGTGTGTGTGTGTGTGTGTGTACACTTAAAGACTCACAAAAAATGAGAATCACTAATACTAATTTTTTCAAAACCTTTTGCTATTTTTCAAAATGTTTTTGATTTGTCGATGTGATAGATTTGGGAATATATTTGACATAGTTTTTTTAATCTCAAAATGTCGTTTCCATGGAGACAGCTTGCGGCAATGCCATCGTCCATACTGTAGAAAAAGGCTTCGATTTATAAATTGACTTAAACCTTTTTTTTTATGTGGTCCTTGGAGTTTTCTGAATATTATTTAGAGGAGTTTAAGTCCGGTTTTTAGTGCAGTTTTTACAGAATTGACATAATAATAATAATAATAATAATAATAATAATAATAATAATAATAATAATAATATAATAATAATAATAATAATAATAATAATAATAATAAGCATATTTTCAAAGCGCCTTTCCTCGAAACCTCAAGGCGCTTAATTTTTTTAAACCCAAAAAGTAAAAAAAAAAAAACCCCAACAAAAACAGGACTGTTTACTATAACATTGCAAGACCAAATCAACCAATTGGTCAGATTCAGCGTGGGTTACGCAACTGGATGCGTGGGTTGACGGAGGCAGGAAGCAATAACAAACCCACATGGTTGCCATTACCTCCACCATCATTCTCGCTCACGGTTTGTGGAAAGCACTTCATTACAGGCACGTAATAGTGAATCTAGTTTTTGTTTTGAACATTTCTATTATTATTCTTTGTAAATTGACCCATATTAAAAGAAACATACAAACAAAAAAGGCATGACCAGTCACTAACAATGCCGTGTAGTGTGTAGACAGTAACACAGTACGGTGAACATGACTGATACTGACATTGGGGTCGGAATGTCGGAACCCATGAGTCGTTCGCAACTCTGCCTCACGTATTCATTTAATCAGTCAATTTAATTTTTATTAAGCTTGCGTAAAACATACAAACAAAAAAGACATGACCAGTCACTAACAATGCAGTGTAGTGTGTAGACAGTAACACGGTACGGTGAACATGAATGACACTGGGATCGGAATGTCGGAACCCAGTAGTCGTTCGCAACTCAGCCTCGCGTACTCATTTAATCAGTCAATTTAATTTTCATTTAGCTTGCCTATTCTTCAAGTTTATGTTATATTCACCTTTTCTATTTAAAAAGGGTAATCCAAACAGACCATAAACGATTTTATAATAAGCCGACTTCAATTTCCATCACACACGAACTTATTTTGGGTGTTTTTTTTTTTTTTAACCAAACCGTTTGACTCAAATTAAAGCTTCGGCATTGGATAAGGAGCGAGGTCCCTGTTGCCATCTTGCTTAGTTTATACAGAGACTGGGTTGCCACCTTGGCTGTTCTTGATAAATAGTAAAATAGTACAACCTTGTGCAATATGAGAGAGAGAGAGAGAGAGAGAGAGAGAGAGAGAGAGAGAAATTTTGAACAAAAAACGAATCTCTCTCTCATCCCCTCTCTCTCTCTCTCTCTCTCTCTCTCTCTCTCTCTCTCTCTCTTCTCTCTCTCTCTCTCTCTCTCTCTCTCTCTCTCTCTTCCTATTTCATCTGTCACACTGTTTGACAATCTTCATCACCTGGCTCACTTGTACTTGTAATATCGGGTGTGAGGTAAAATTTTGAACAATTATTATTATTTATAAAATGCAGAATCTTTTCAAATAAACGGATAAAATAGAGATTAATTCTAATCGAACAGTGGAACACAAAGGCAGAATTTGCGAACAATCTAACACATAAGTGTCGTGGTCTTATTTATAAAATGCAGAAACTTTGCAAATAAACGGATAGACTAGATGTTATTTCGATTCGAAAAGTGGAACACAATAGGAAAATTTGCGAATACCCAGTCCAGACATAAGCGTTATGGTCTTATTTATAAAGTGCAGAATCTTTGCAAATAAACGGATAAAATAGAGATTAATTCGATTCGAAAAGTGGAACACATAAGCAGAATTTGCGAATGCCCGGTCCAGACATAAGCGTTATGGTCTTATTTATAAAGTGCAGAAACTTTGCAAATAAACGGATAGACTAGATGTTATTTCGATTCGAAAAGTGGAACACAATAGGAAAATTTGCGAATACCCAGTCCAGACATAAGCGTTATGGTCTTATTTATAAAGTGCAGAAACTTTGCAAATAAACGGATAAGATAGAGATTAATTCGATTCGAAAGTGGAATGCAAATGCAGAAGTTGTGAATACCCGGTCCAGGCATAAGCGTCATGGTCTTATTTATAAAGTGCAGAAACTTTGCAAATAAACGGATAAAATAGAGATTAATTCGATTCGAAAGTGGAATGCAAATGCAGAAGTTGTGAATACCCGGTCCAGAGATAAGCGTTATGGTCTTATTTATAAAGTGCAGAAACTTTGCAAATAAACGGATAAGATAGAGATTAATTCGATTCGAAAGTGGAATGCAAATGCAGAAGTTGTGAATACCCGGTCCAGGCATAAGCGTCATGGTCTTGTTTAAATGAAACAATGCAGTTTAAAAAAATTTATGGTCATTGAGTAATTAAGCTAAATATGCGGAGTTCAAATAGATAACTTGATCTATGAAATTTTTTATAATTAGCTGTTTTTATTCTCCATCATTTAGATTATGTGATTAAGTTTATAATTGAAATACAAACTTTTTCTCACTTATCAATGTTTTGCAATAAAGGAGAGTGTGAGTGAACCTGTGCAAAGAAAATTATTTGATAGAGTGATATTTATCATGCTTTTCAGTTTGTAGTTGAATTCTAGAATGGATTCTTTATAGTTCTCATTGATTGTATGTCAGTCTTTAGGACACCGATTACCCTAATGCGGTCACAATTTACAATGTGACGGCCACAAGCCCGTTAAACGCAGAGTGGGGTATTGTTGTTTGCAAGTAATGCTATAGTTTTAATAGGATATCTGTCTCCTATTAAAATACATTCCTGTGTTGGATTTTGGATTAAATTCATGTCTTCTTCGGATTATGGGATATTTAATTTTCATGGATTGTGATTGTGATTTTCAAGACTTTTAATGTAAGTAAATGCCCAAATAGATATTTTTATTCATTTATTCTTTATTTTTATTTTTTTAGTTTTGTTTTGTTTTGAAGCATTTATTATAAGAAATAATGTACATATGCACTTATACACCAAAGACTGCTTTCAACTGCTTATTATTATTATTATTATTATTATTATTATTATTATTATTATATTATTATTATTATTATTATTATTATTATTATTATTATTATTATTATTATTATTATTATGGGAGTGAGTATTTTCCGCCGGGCGGAAAATAACCCTTTTTTCTTATTCTCCGCCGGGCTTATCCTAGGGTTTTGTGACCCCCGGTCGTGTCAAAGGTCACATCCGGTCGACCGTGGCGCCAACCGCGAAGCCATGATTGAGATTGTTTTGTTCGATTGTCAATGATTGTGACTCTTGATTTCCAAGCACTTTTTCATCTTATCAACAATTGCAAAAATGCAGTTAACCAATTGCAGACTGAGACTGATACCATTTTTATTCGTCAGGATTCTGTAGAGGTAAGAATTTGACTTTTCTTCTTTTTTTTGTTTTTTTTTTTTGTTTTTGTTTTTATCAAGGCTCGGACTCAGGACAGTTAAGTGTATGGTATGTGTATATCGAGCAATGCCGATGGCGATATGAGTATGAGGAGAATGAATGAGAATGTAGGGATTGTATTGTAATAACAACACGCCTTGCCGACTGTCACGTGTGCCATGTGTTCTGCATTTAGGTAGTCGCATCGCCCGTGGCTGAGCCGCTGATCGAGCCCCGATATCGATGTTACGGCTCTGGAGTGAAAATTGTGTTTACCGGTGAACATAGTTTTACTTCCATTGCCGTGGAATCGCTTCCTGTGCACTAATTTCGTCACTTCCGGTCTCATTTTAAAGAGGAGAAGCCAGCGCATCAGGCGGTGTTTTCAGATTTTTAATCCGTTCATTCTTTGTTCAGATGCCAGCTGTTTGAAAATTTGGTAAGTTTTAACTTCATTTTAAATACATTTTTCATTATATTACCTATTTTAATTAATGTTATATTATTCGCCAACCATTTTTCTCTATTTGTGTGAATTTTGGTGGTGATTGATGCTGGCGAAAGCGTCTTTTAGTGACTTTAAATACGATGCGTGTTCATGAAGTTGGCGACGGCCAACCAGGATTGCCTCTCGATGTATCCCCGAGTCTCCTGTGTACAGTGCAGTCTGTAAACTATCGACTGCGTTTGCTTTTGTGACTTGTATAAATAATTTCAAGCTAAATAATTGCTGTAAAAAGACTGAAAATAGTCCCATCCATAATTTTAGTTTTATTTTATGAATGAATGTTGAAACTGAAATGACTTTTTAACTGGGATGATACCGGACAACTAAAAATTATGTTCCACTGATATTATTTTTTATCTTTTATTTTTGTTTGTTCTGCAGGTTAAGTGTGTTGGTTTAATTTAATGTGGTTAATTTCAATACAAATAATACAGAATAGCATGATAGAGCCAATTCAAGTATATTTCATTCATTACTTTACTCTTTACCACAACAAAAATTATTATATAACTTTTAATTTGTTGATTTAATCATAATCGAAGTACTTTTTTTGTTTTCAGAGTCAGACGTTCATTATGACACCACATTTTCATGTTTCATTTCCTGCCTTGTATTTTTAAATATGAAATTGAAATAACAATATGAATTTGATTGTCTGCCACCTCCAACTCCCGTCGTCTGCCGCCTCGAACTCCAGTCGTCTGTCTTGTATTTTTAAATATGAGATTGAAATAACAACATGAATTTGATTGTCTGCCACCTCCAACTCCAGTCGTCTGCCTCCTCCAGCTCCAATAATCTGCCTTGTATTTTTATATATGAAATTGAAATAACAACATGAATTTGATTGTCTGCCACCTCCAACTCCCGTCGTCTGCCGCCTCTAACTCCTGTCGTCTGTCTTGTATTTTTAAATATGAGATTGAAATAACAACATGAATTTGATTGTCTGCCTCCTCCAGCTCCAATAATCTGCCTTGTATTTTTAAATATGAAATTGACATAACATGAATTTGATTGTCTGCCACCTCCAACTCCAGTCGTCTGCCGCCTCGAACTCCAGTCGTCTGTCTTGTATTTTTAAATATGAGATTGAAATAACAACATGAATTTGATTGTCTGCCACCTCCAACTCCAGTCGTCTGCCGTCTCGAACTCCAGTCGTCTGTCTTGTATTTTTAAATATGAGATTGAAATAACAACATGAATTTGATTGTCTGCCACCTCCAGCTCCTATAATCTGCCTTGTATTTTTGAATATATGAAATTGTAATAACAACATGAATTTGATTGTCTGCCACCTCCAACTCCCGTCGTCTGCCGCCTCCAGCTCCAATAATCTGCCTTGTATTTCTAAATATGAGATTGAAATAACAACATGAATTTGATTGTCTGCCACCTCCAACTCCCGTCATCTGCCTCCTCCAGCTCCAATAATCCGCCTTGTATTTTTAAATATGAAATTGAAATAACAACATGAATTTGATTGTCTGCCACCTCCAACTCCAGTCGTCTGCCGCCTCTAACTCCAGTCGTCTGTCTTGTATTTTTAAATATGAGACTGAAATAACGACATGAATTTGATTGTCTGCCACCTCCAACTCCCGTCGACTGCCTCCTCCAGCTCCAATAATCTGCCTTGTATTTTAAATATGAAATTGAAGTAACAACATGAATTCGATCGTCAGTCTCCCCCAACTACTTCTGTATCATTGCTTGGACTTCGATGTATTTATTCAGTATCATTACCTGGATATTGCCTGTGTCTACATTCCATGCAGCCAACAACCCAGAGTGCCTAGATTTTGTTGTCTTCTGTCTTTTGCCACATATCAGCCATCTTATGGATTTAAGCGAGTCAGTACGTGAGTACCCTTTAATCTGTTCCTTAGTGATGTTGAATGCAAAGCAATTATCAAATTTTCTAAAGTTCATTTCAATTTTAATGTAGTTTAATAGTTAGTCATATGATACATCTCTTCGAGATGTTCAGTTTGATATATGACATGCCTATGTTGCAGAAAGTTTGCAAAGTGTCGGTATTTATCGGCTTATTGTTTGTTATTATGTAATATGTTACGTAATATTCAATTTTGCATTTTCAGGTTAAGTTTTCTCTACCACTCTTATGTAGTTCTTGTTTTTAATTTTGCATTTTTATCACTGACCATGTTTGCATATATAAAGCGGCAAGCTTGTTTCTCCCGAGTACTGTTGGTGCCCAAATGTCTTGTCCAAGGATGCAAAAACATTGGGCAGTACATTTGCAAGTTGCATTTACTGACACTTGTTCAACTTTATTTCTAGCCCTGTTCATTGTTTTTTTTGTTTTTTTTTTTCTTCTCTCCGAATACCAGTCATCTTTCGTCTGTTGCTCATTTGCCAATGCCAAATATTAAGTGCCTTCCCCAAGGACACAACTTTAGTGTCTAAATTCATACGTTTACGCTCCTTTCCTCTTGTTTTAACAATTTTTGTGTTCAAAATTAATCATAGCCATAGTATTGTAAGCATGCTCTGGAAGAAGACCACCCTCAAATCTGTTTTTAAAGTTATTATCCGTTCCTCGCGTCTATTTTTTTCATTTTCTAGGGTTATGTAATTGCATGACGTTGCATAATATTGCATAATAATCATTTAATTTTTTAAAAATTTGCTTCGTCTTTCCTTTGCGATCATTTTGATATATGGTTTTATATGTATTCCATCCCAAATAACCGTGATTTTCCATTTCCCCCGCTTTTCGGTTGCTCTCTGGTCACAGTTTTAGTTTCTTTTTTCCTCTTAAATTATATTATTTTGGTCCACTTTTGCGGACTAATAATCCCGTAACTTTGGTTCTAATTGTCACATTGTCATAATTTTGGTACCATTGAAAAGTGTATTTCTTGCAGAATAGCATGAGACTATTTTGAAAACAATTGCTGCAATCTCAAATTTTCATGCAACTACCTATGCATTCCAATGTGATCTTTATGGATTAATCCTTCGTTGATTTTACTTCTAATACTGTGTAACTGTGTGCATTGTAGTAATTGTAACTGTAACAACTGGGCAGTTTTCAGCAGCAGTGGAAGCGGTGACATAATTTTTAGAACTTTGGAGTGAAATTGAGATGCCACATGATGATAATGACAATGATATAAGATATACAGTACTGTAATGAAAAACGATATCATTTTAACCATTACTTTTTTAACAAATTTATTTATTTATTTATTCATTTATCTATTTATTATTATTATTATTATTATTATTATTATTATTATTATTATTATTATTATTATTATTAACTTAAACAATGACATTGGTATGTGCCATTTTCACTGCAGTGAATTTAATTTTTTTTTTTTTTCATTGACAGCTAACATGAAAGAGTCCAGTTGACGGTACTGGTGTCCTGACAATCAAGAAAGATAGCTGGCTCAAGATGTGTTGTGGCAATCTTATTAATCAGCAAACCATCATCTGTGCCAGCAGAGCAGAGTATCTGCATGCACTTTTTGAAACTGGTTAGTAATGTTTTGAAATCTTCATATAGCGCCTTACATTTTTATTGCAGAGATGCCAATCAGTACAGGTTTCCCGTGTTCTGTACGGTTTTTCTTCCGAAGTACGGGCATACGGTTTTATCATGAAAAATACAGGATTTGGTTGAAGTGAAAAATCCACGAAATTACGATCACAACATGAAAAGTGTTTTCATGCAGAAGAGCTTTCATTATCGATACTGAATTTTGCGAATCTTGCCCAGCCTACTGCTATATAACTATGAGTAATTCACTGCCCTTTTTCGAGTACGAGTTAACGAAGTCCGATTTGACCTTTTCGCGTTGATATCGATTTCTGCACTGCGCAGTAAATACAAGTTTTTGTCCTAAAATACAGGTTTTTGGTCTTGAAAATATGGGTTTTCAAAAGGCTAGGTTGGCATCTCTGTTATTGGTGATCAATACAGTACGCTCGAGCATGGGAATTTCGAACAAGTCGGGACCATGCCTGTTTGTTCAAGATTTCCGTGTTTTTGAGTTTTCCAATTTGAGTATTTTACACAGGATTTTAGGGAGGTAAATGTGGGTGGTCTTGATAAAATTCGTATTACAATTATAATGATAACTCCCCATTATGAACTCTGTAGAGAGTCGATAGTGAGACTGCAATTTCCTTCTCTGTCAGTTCAACACAATCAATTAGTGGGGAAAAAAAATCAACAGATCGCTAGGGAGTGTCAACTATATGAACGAAATAAAGGGATTAAAACTGGGAATTGTACCAAGTTTGAGATTTCCGTGATTTCGAGATTTGCATGCTCGAGTATAAATGCTCGTTAATCTAAATGATAGTTTGTTGTCAAGAGTTTTGTCCTGTATGGTAAAGCCAATGAAATTTCAACTGTGTTGGTGATGGTGAGAATGATGGCCATTTAAAAAAAATTGGTATGTCTTTGACAAATTCAATTTATGACAATGATTTTGATTATATAGACCTTTCCAAAAATTGCTAACGAAATGCCTCTTTTCTATTTCCATTTTTCAAACCAGAGCAAGATCAACCATCTATGTGGAACTTCAGACAAAGCGTTTGCAAACAAGTGGTGTTGAATTTTCCTGTATTGAGGCGAAAGAAAAAAAATTTTCTGGGAGTTTGCGAAAGCAAATTGCGTTTGATTTGGAGCTAAAGCCATTTACCTGGTTTTTTTTTTTGTCTCAAATCGATTTGATTTTGTAGTTCAAATTGATTAGATACTTATCTCACAAGCAGCATTTAAAAAAATAAAGACATGAGGGTTGTGCGTCATATCATATTAGTCTTTGTGATTACAGTGATGAATTCGTAAGATATAAATCATATTTGACCACAATAGTGTTTAAATTTTTCAGCATTTATTTTCTTAGGGAATGGGTTAGCGAATCATTTATACATTTTTTAGACAGATCAATCTACACAATTTTCGTGTTTTCTTGTCCTATGATAGTCATTTTTTTGAAAATTTTATGGATCAGCTTATGTCAAATAAGTGTTTTCTCAAATTTCCGTTTTGTGTCATTTTCTGATTTTCTAAGAACCATATATGTCATTTTCCTTTAGACTATTTTCAAATTTATTCAGAATCTTTTTTATGATGTGTTTTGCATCATGATGGAAACATTTTGGGGTAAATTAAAATTTAGAAGTTTTTTTAATTTTAAAAATTTATTTTTTTCCTGTCGATCCGCACCACAATTTCAGCCGAAATTAAAAAATATTGTACAGCATTTCTTTCTAGACAATTTTTTTTTTTTCAGAAATTGATCAATTTACAAAATTTGACTATTCTCTTGTTCCATATTAATCATACTTTGAAATTTTGATGGACGTTGTCTGCAAAATTCGCTTGTTAATCAAATTAATAAAGACATTTGTTTTTTTCTCAAAATATCATTTTCAGATTTTCTGACATTCATAGCTGTATTGTTTCCCATCTGATTGTATACCAAATTTGGTCAGAATCTTTCGTATGATGGGTATTGCATCATGATGGATTTGGTTTTGGGCTGAACTAAAATTTAGTAGTTTTATGAATTTTTAAATTGGATTTTTTCTTGTGGTTCCATGCCAAATTTTCAATCGTAATCGAAAAACAATTCTTTAGATATATTTTTCAAGACTTGCTAAGCCTTTCCATCGTGATGTAGCTCTTGTAGGGAACATTGTGTGTAAATTTGGAAGATTTCGTTGGTTTTCGGTGCATCAGTGTCGGAAATTATTTTTTTTGTGGGGGGTGGGGTTGGTCTCATTTTAGCCTATATTGTCTGTGTCATTGAAGACATTTAAATATATTGAGCTTTTTATATAGCGCAATATCCACTAAATGTGCTCAAAGTGCTTTACAAGGGGGTCCTGGTCAACAGCAACGCTTGTTATGCGATATTACAATTTTTTTGGACAGAGACAATACTGTTAACAGCCGGGTACTCCTTTTACACCTGAGAATGTGAGTAAAGAGCCTTTTCCAAGGACTCAACTATGCGCAGAGCGAGGTTCGAACCCAGGACCTTCCGATCCGAAAGCGTCTGTCATACCATAAGACCACATAGCCACACATTTGTTTTTAGCATTTTTCTTTTATTGTGTGTGTATGTGTGTGTTAATCATCAAATTAGACCTCCTACCACCTGAAATAACAGGGGAATACCAATATTGGCACTGCGATAAAAAATGGATTTTTGACTACAGGTTCTCCTTTAAGGTGAATTCTTTCCTATCTCAGATGAGGGTTTGTTTTAAGCGGATTGTAGTGCGTTCCAACGTGAGATAATTAAAATGTATTCACTGCCAGTTGTGACATTTAGGTTGACTGCTTAGTTCTGATCTCCAGTGCTATTACATACTTGAGTACCTATCATCAGGCCTATTACACACTGAGTCCCTACCACCAGCGCTATTAGTCATTGAGTCCGTACCACCAGTCCTGTGAGTCACTGGGTTCATACCACTACTGTTAGCCACTGAGTCCCTACCTCTAGCCCTATTGGCTACTGAGTCCTCACCACCAGCCCTATTGGCCTTTGAGTCCATACCAATACCACTCGCCACTGATTTCTTACCACCAGTCCTGTTAGCCACTGAATCCATACCACTAGCCCTGTACTGTTAGCCACCATAGAGAATACAGGACTCCTAGTCTGTGTTAGCCACTGAGTCCTACCTCTAGCCCTGTTAGCCACTGAGTCCCTCCCACTGACGTGCCAGCCACTGAGTCCATACCACCAGCCCAGCCCTATTAGTCACTGAGTCCCTACCACCAGCCCTATATCTGACATGGCGGTTTTTTGCAAAAAAAAATCCCAAATTTTGCAAGCTAAAAAACCCAGCAAAATTTGCAAAAAGTTGCGATTAATTTTCCTATAATTCGTTCATGAAAGGGTTTCACTAAGTTTCACGGTGCTTGCAACAAATGTAAGGTCATATCAGCGCCAGTAAAAAGGAAGAAAATGGGATCTAGTAAAAAGTTCTAGAATTACAATTAAATTACCCAAGAAAAAGGAATAACACGCTATCAGTGTACTTATTTTGAGATTATCTAAATGTTTCATCCTGACACAAGCACAGGTCCCCCAGTGATGATAATGAAAATTTGTCATAAAGGAGGAAAATCTACCGGCCCGTCAGTCAAGCCCAAATCTAATGCAAATATAACATAGCTATTCATAGTTATTTAATATATTATTAGTCCTAAAGCACTTCTTATCATTAGACACATCCTGACCTTTTGCAAATATAATTTAATAAATTGTCATTTCCAATTAAACATTTTAGAGGCCTATAATGTCCCCCATTATATCAAGTGATTATGATAAACTTTTGGTCAAAAGACCAGGAGGTATTTGTTTTTACATAACGAACCCGGTTAGTGTCTGTATTATTGCAACCTTGTGATGATGCAGCATATAAATAAGAATCTTTAATTAATTGCAAAACATATTCCATCAACAAATCAAATTTAAATTAGCCTTTAAACAATCATTTCTTAAATCGATCAGCCTAACTTATTATCTCTATTACCAAATGATATCTATAAACATAAAATGGACAGGCTTATAAAACTTACAAAATCGCCAAATGTACTATCATGCTACAGCTAAAAGGTACATAAAAATTTACACCCATTTGCTCCATCCCCTTCCCTTTCGATCATCTTCTCATCCATGGCCACCATGTGTCTTGTGCTACTTTTGATTTTGACATTTGGCGCCAGTGTGTCTAGACTATCGTCATAAATAAAGGAGTGTCACCAAAATTCATGCAACTGAAAAGAGGTGTCAAAAAATGATAGAAGGCATATTTTTTTTTCATGAACTACCACTTAGCAGAAAAGGTTTGACATGACAATAACAATGGAACATTAATGAAAAAATTTCGGAAATTTTTGGCCAAAAGACAAGGAGGTATTTGTTTTTACATAACAAACCCGACTTGTGTCTGTATTAAAGTATTGCAACCTTGTGATGATATAAGAATCGTTAATCAATTGCAAAACATATTCCATCTACAGAGCAAATTTAAATTAGCCTATAAATTTAAACAATCATTTCTTAAATCGATCAGCCTAACTTACTATTATGTACATATTATCTCTCTATTACCAAATATCTATAAACACAATATTAAGGTAGTAGAGGAAGGGTGGCTGAGAGACAAATATGGACATGAGAAAGAGAGAGAGAGAATGCAAGAATACTTTGTGAATTGATTTTTTATTTTATTTTTTAAATTGTGTTATAATTAGACACAAGTTGTAATGAATTCTATTAACAAATTCAGAACAATCAAACAAAAACAAAATTAAAAAGAAAAATTTAAAAAAAGACGCTTATAAAACTTATAAAATCGTCAAATGTACTATCATGCTACAGCTAAAAAGTACACAAATATTTACACCCATTTGCTCCATTCCTTTCCCTTTCGATCATCTTCTCATCTATGGCCACCATGTGTCTTGTGCTACTTTTTACATTTGGCGCCAGTGTGTCTAGACTAACGTCATAAATAAGGGAGTGTCGCCAAAATTCATGCAACTGGGCAGAGGTGTCAAAAATGATAGAAGGCATATAGTTTTTTTTCCCCCTGAACTACCACTTAGCGGAAAATGTTTGACATGACAAAAACAAGGGAACATTTATGAAGAAATCCTAAAATCCCAGATTGTCATCACAGGTCCCCACTAAATATTTTAAAATTTATTTATTTATTTTTTTATTTTTTTGTGCAAAACATTGCAAAGTTTGCGGCCGCAATGCAAATCAGGGATTTTTTTTTTGCATTTTTTTTTTTTCGGCCACCAACGCGGCCGCAAGCGATGCAAAAAAACTGCCATGACAGTATTAGTCACTGCGACTGGTCCCCACCACAGGCCCTATTGTCCACTGAGCCCCTACAGCCAGCCCTATTAGCCACTGGATCCTTATCATCAGCTCTATTAGCCAATGAGTCCCTACTAGAGGATATTCTAACTGTTCTATTATATTTGGGTTTATTTACAGGTACTATATTAAGTTAAGCCTGTTTCTGTATTGTTGATCAATAAAGACTATTGAATTGCAACAAATACTTAGTTATTTACCTACCACCAGCCCTATTAGCCACTGAGTCCTTACCATCAGCTCTATTACTATTAGCCACTGAGTCACTACCGCCAGCTCTATTAGCCACTGAGTCCTTACCACCAGCCCTATTGTCCACTGAGTCCCTACTACCAGCTCTATTAGCGACTGAGTCCTTACCACCAGCCCTATTAGCCACTGAGTCCCTACTATCAGCCCTATTAGCCACCGAGTCCTTACCATCAGCTCTATTACTATTAGCCACTGAGTCACCACCGCCAGCTCTATTAGCCACTGAGTCCTTACCACCAGCCCTATTGTCCACTGAGTCCCTACTACCAGCCCTATATTAGTCACTACCGCCAGCTCTATTAGCCACTGAGTCCCTACCACCAGCCCTATTGTCCACTGAGTCCCTACTACCAGCCCTATTAGCCACTGAGTCCTTACCATCAGCTCTATTACTATTAGCCACTGAGTCACTACCGCCAGCTCCATTAGCCACTGAGTCCAGCCCTATTGTCCACTGAGTCCCTACTACCAGCCCTATTAGCCACTGAGTCCCTACCACCAGCCCTATTGTCCACTTAGTCCCGACAACCAGCCCTATTGTCCACTGAGTCCCTACTACCAGCCCTATTAGCCACTGAGTCCCTACCACCAGCCATATTGTCCACTGAGTCCCTACTACCAGCCCTATTGTCCACTGAGTCCCTACTACCAGCCCTATTAGCTACTGAGTCCCTACTACCAGCCCTATTAGCCACTGAGTCCCTACTACCAGCCCTATTAGCCACTGACTCCCTACTACCAGCCTTATTAGCCACTGAGTCCCTACTACCAGCCCTATTAGCCACTGAGTCCCTACTACCAGCCCTATTAGCCACTGAGTCCCTACTACCAGCCCTATTATCCACTGAGTCCCTACTACCAGCTCAATTTCCACTGTCCCTACTACCAGCCCTATTAGCCACTGAGTCCCTACCACCAGCCCTATTGTCCACTGAGTCCCTACTACCAGCCCTATTGTCCACTGAGTCCCTACTACCAGCCCTATTAGCCACTGAGTCCCTACTACCAGCCCTATTAGCCACTGAGGCCCTGTTACCAGCTTTATTGTCCACTGAGACCTTACCATCAGCTCTATTAGTATTAGCCAATGAGTCTCATGCTGATCTTCTTACTCCGTGTTGTAAAGGACGCCATGATGATCCTTTCTCCGCATTGTTCCCATCCTCTCAGTGACTTCTGGGCAAACTTGCTTAGAATTATTCCTACTCCCTGTGTATGAATCCCGTCCCCTCTCCCTGAATATAAAATCTTCTCCCCAGACTTGAGGTGTTTCTGTCCGGATTGTATCCAGTGGGTTTCGCTTACTCCAAGTATATGCAGCCTGTATCTTCTCATCTCAGTCACAACTTGAGAGCTTTTTCCTGCTTCATACATGGTGCGAACGTTCCACGACGCAATTCGAAGCTGCTTGTTTGGCGAAGACGTCATCGGGTCAGCAGAGTCCTTTCGGCTTTGTCTGTTGTCCTTCATAAATTCTGTAATTCCAGAAACTCTTCGGTGACTGGTGTCAAGCAGGGATGCTTGCTCTCTCCATTCCTGTTCATCCTTGCCATTGATTGGCTAATGAAGGAAACCTCCAAAGGGAGAAGAAATGGGATACAGTGGACCCCCTGGACACAGTTGGATGATCTGGATTTTGCAGATGATCTGGCTCTTTTGTCCCACACCCAGGACCAGATGCAAGCAAAAACTACAATTATAAACAGCCTCTCGGAATCAATTGGTCTAAGAATTCACCCTGCAAAGTCAAAGGTCTTGAGGATAGGTACGCGTCAAAGGGAGCAGATCAAAGTAAAAGATCAGGAACTCGAAGATATAGACACTTTCTGCTATCTCGGAAGTATAATTGACAAGGAAGGAGGCACGGAAGCAGAGGTGAAAGCACGAATAGGAAAGGCACAGGCTGCATTCACATCTTTGAACAGAGTTTGGAGAACTAAAGATATCTCCCTTCAACTAAAGCTAAGACTTTTCAACTCAAACGTGAAGTCTGTCCTACTGTATGGATGTGAAACTTGGAACGCATCACAGGCATGTATAAGGAGTGTACAGATTTTCGTAAACAGGTGCATGCGTAAGCTACTCAGAATAAAATGGATGGATAGAATAAAAAATGAAGAAGTATGGAAAAGAACACAGCAGAAACCAGTGGGAGAGGATATAGGAAGAAGACGATGGAGGTGGATTGGACACACGCTTAGAAAGAATGACTCAACTATAACAAAGAAAGTATTGGACTGGAACCCTCAGGCAGAAGATCAAGGGGAAGGCCACGAGGAACATGGAGAAGAATTAAAGAAGCGGATATACAGAGAAGTGGTAAGACCTGGAATGAGATAAAAAGGTTGGCTCAGGATAGAGAAGGATGGAAACTGTTTGTCTGTGGCCTATACCCTGACCCAGGGTGAAAAAGGCATTGATGATGATGATGATGAATGAGTCTCACCACCAGTTCTATTAGCCACCATCCTATCAATAATATTAGCCACTGAGTCCCTACCGCCTGCTCTATTACTAAAGGCCACTGCATCCTTACCATGACGGGGAGGGGGTACTTGACACACAGTAGAGTACCCACTGAGGCCCTACCACCAGCGCTATAGACACATAGTGGTTATTTGTTCCCATCACAGTACAGACGATGTGTAACCTTACTTTAACGTGTCGTGAACGGATTTCCCAATCTCGTTCACGATATGTAAAATAAGGAAAAAGTCTCCACCGAAGTGGGCGTTCTCCATATATGTAGAGGACATATATGGGCGGTTAAAATGCTCTAAAAGCACATCGGGAATCGTCCCGGTACAGTCTAATTCTAAAACATAGTATGGCGGATCGGATCTGTCAGATACAAACGATAGGCAAAATAGTAGATCTAGAATTAGGCTTGGTGTCGAAGAGTAAAGAATGAAGGGTGTCACAAGCTTTTATAGGATAGACACGATGACGTCACGTTTACGCGGGAGACAGTGAACAAACACAACATGAAGATTACTCACAACAGCCTGATCGAGACACGACAGTCATACCAAAACAAAACACTTACAACAACAACATAAACTTATCACAATAATCAGTGAGATAAAATCTTCCCCACAAACGTTTGTAGTCTGATTGAGCAACACTAGTGAGAACTAATCACACAACTAGCAGTGAGAAAGAGCAGAGTTAAGTCAACTCCCTTCATTCTCCAAATTATTTTAGTCCGGCAAGCTTGAACTTGAAGTGTGTCTCAAATCGACAGGTTAATTACCCACTGATTTCCTACCGTCTACCGCCACCGCTATCACCCACTGATTCCCTAATAATAACGAGGGAGGGGGGGGGGGGGGGGGGGGGGGGGGCAAATAACGACCAGATTATTTACACTACACCACGAAGGTCAGAATATGGGAGTCCGCTAAGTCTCAAAGATCAACTTGAAAAACCCGGCGGAAAATAAGCAAATGTGTTATTCTCCGCCCGGCGGAAAATAAAAAGGACTATTTTCCGCCCGGCGGAGAATAATGACAGCCTATTATTATTATTATTATTATTATTATTATTATTATTATTATTATTATTATTATTATTATTATTATTATTATTATTATTATATTATTATTTATATTATTATTATTATTATTATTATATTATTATTTTTATTATTATTATATTATTATATATATTAATATAATAATAATAATAATAATAATAATAATAATAATAATAATAATAATAATAATAATAATAATTATTATTATTATTATTATATTAATTATTATATTATTATTATATAATATTAATAATAAAATAATAATAATAATAATAATAATAATAATAATAATAAAAATAATAATAATAATAATAATAATAATAAGTGCATTGAGTGAAATCCCAATCACGGTTGCCCAAATAAAACTGGCGCTAGAATCCCGACTACCTGTCTAACTAAACGAATGTTGTTTGTACGATACATACTAACTACACGTTCAATATCGGGGGCAGAAAATATGCGTTTGGTTTTATGAAATTAAAACAGTAGTCCCACATTGTTCTTTGATGTTATTTGTGGTTGCATTTGCTTTGAAACTTACACATTATATTGTGTTACATTGTTTACAAAATATTTCTGGTACTCGTATGCATGTGTAGTCAACGGTCAATCGTGTTCTTTATTATTTTATTATTAATTTTGGCTTGGCATCTTACATATGTGAATTTGACAGGTTGTTATGGATGGTAATTACTCGTATAACATTAAGTGATTTTTAAACATTTTTACGGCGTTTTAAATGTCTTTCTTGCATTCATTGCCGAGCACCTCCACTTTTCTGTTACTATTTTAACGATCAGCTGATTTTCTCTTGCCTCCCCTTTAATTTCGCGGACTTTTTTCAGAACGAGGCGTGGGAGTGGCTAATATGAAAACATTAAGAACACGAAAAGGGTATCAAAAACATCAATACATAAGTCACATAACATTCATTTTAAAATTCAATCAAGTAAGTATTTAGTAAAACGTTATATTTTTAAAAATATTTAGAGAGCTCGAAAATATCACAGATAGAGGGGGATCATTTCATATCGAGGGTCCGAATTTCACAAGAGTCCTATCCCCAAAGTATTTTAGTTTAGTTTTAGGAGATGCTAACAATTTTAAATCGTGGGATCTGAGATTTCTCAGAGGTAGGTACGGCTGGAGTAAGAGTTGAATGTAGAGGGGGACAGAAGACTCAAATACACAAAAGCAGTCAAAAGCTATTTTGTACTAAATTCTAGCCCTGCCTGGGAGCCAGTGGAGGATTCGAAGCATATCCTTTGTATCATCGAAATGAGATTTTCCCAGGACTAAGCTAACCGCACAATTCTGTACTCTCTGGAGTTTGTTTATTAATTTTGTTATTGGGGAGACCAGCGAGCAGTGAGTTGCAGTAGTCGAGGCGTGACAAGATCAAAGCAGAGACAATTATCTATTATAATGCATCTGTTTACATTTTATGTTTATGGTTATCTATTTATATTAATCTATGACAAAAATGTAGTCAAATTGTTGCTTAACTCTCTCCTTACCACCTTCGGAAAATCGTCATATTCGTTACGATCCAGATTTCTTTTCCTAATCAAACAATTTAAAGAAAAATGTTTTATTTTAGCCATAAAACGTGACATTCTGTTGTAGAGTTCATTTTGCTGATCAATATTATGCAGAGAATGTATTTGTAGCTTTTCTGTTTGAGTAAGAAAAAACTATTTTTGTGTTGAGTGGGTGTGAAACTTTGGGGAAAGTTCTGAAAATGGCTGGTAAGGCAAGGGTTAAAGTACATGTATAAGAATAAATTGTTCCATTATCGGAGAGCTTCAAATGAATAATACCCTCACGGTCATTAGCCGTTTTCTGACATAAAGGGCGATCTTGAATATCTTTGGAATGAATGACTTTTTAAGTTTATACTCTTCTGACTGTTGTTTCATTTTTGGGTCATAGCGATGTAACCCTGACTCATTCCCCGTTACGATTTTTCTAAGAAAAGCATCACTTTCCAATTTCATTTGTGAGCATTGTCAGTAACCAATGGGCTCATATCTTTCTGTAACACAGGATTTCTCGAAGAAAATTCCAACTCTTTCAAATGAAATTCCATACCTTTGCAAAACGTCTGCTTGTTTTATCCGACGATTGATTGACTCGGACAAGTTCGTCGATTTTCGTTGCTTTGCTTTGCCCATGCAGTTTGTGAACGACAACTGCGTGTCGTTAATATTTATGGAGACAGCGTGAATGTTTACGGGTGCGCATCTCTGTGCAGCAACGAGCTCAATCAATACAGCTCGTTGTTTGAAGCTTAATTCCTTGTAGGTGATTTCTTCGACCGACATGTTGGAATAAATAAGATACTTTACCAACTAGAAATAGCAGCTAATCAAAATTTCGTAACGTAATGGAAGAATAAAGTACGAACAATCTGATAGTCTCTTCTGGTGCATTCAATTCAATCGCAACTATACTTATGTGTTAAATGAGCACCTGACCGTTAACTGCTTTGTATCTGTCCGAGAAAAAAAGTAATATCGCCCAGCAGGCGTCATGTCTCGTCCCGCGTGTTAAAGTTGCTGTTGACTAGGGACCACTTGTCAAGCGCACTGAACAGGTTTAGTGGTTATTGCACTATATAAATGCTCTTCTAAGTATTTTTTTCTTCTTTAGAACGAGCCTTCTCTCTCTCCCCCCCCCCCCCCCCCCTCTCTCTCTCTCTCTCTCTCTCTCTCTCTCTCTCTCTCTCTTCCTCTCTCTCCCCTCTCTCTTTCTTCTTTTATCACCGTAACCTCGAACTCTCCAAGCTATTCCACATGATTGAATTTTACTTTTTCAACCAATTTGGACGACTGGTCATTGACCCGGCTGGTATTGTGTTGGGGTCATATTTATATTAATATATATTTTGATCTCTCAATAATCAGCTGACGCTGCTATTTTTTTTTTTTTTTTTTTTTGAAAGGGAAGGAATCTCTGACCTTCAGTTCTTTTTCATACTTGACAATGAAATGGGTACGACGAGTTTATAAAGGGCCGAGTTGCTTCGGTACCTTTCATTTGGAGAACTTACTTGGACGCTTTCCATACTAATACTAATATAATCAGGCACAAGGATATTGAATGTAAGTGTGTATCAGTAATATATATATATCTTATAATTGAAACTTAGATAACCATAACTTCAAAGTGTAAGTAATACTAAGCTGCTAGAGGCTGTGGAATATACATTAACAAACATGAATATAACGCTCTAAAATATTTTTTAAAAATCAAGAACAAAATACCTAACACAAAACGTTCAAAAGTCCTCTTCTGTATTATTAGCGAGGGTTTTGAGTCCGAAAAGCTTCGCGTTTGTTATTTTGTTCATCTTTTTTAAAGCTGGTAAACTAACTTTGAAGTAATGAAAAAAAAAAGATAGAAACGAGGTTGGTAGAAAAGGACATTAAATAGTCATGGATTGGATCACAAGAGCATTATCTGATTATTAAATGAAAGTTTCACTATACAGGAATAGTAGTACTCTTTGAATGAAATCGAAAAGTTCTTGCTCAAAAATTAACATATGCAGATTACATACCATTGACATTCTCAAAGTACATGCCTCCTGGATTATTACAATCTGATCGTAATTCTGGGGAGGGGGGGGGGGGGGGTGGTGTGAGGGGGAGAGACAAATTGTTTGGACATTTAACTTGACAGATAATCATTTCGTTGCACTACTTAAAGGTAAGGAAGTTCATGCAAGACGAAAAGAATACCACGAACAAGCTGACACGTATCTATGCAATATGGGTTTTTACAAGAGGCGACGAAGAAAAGCTAGACGCAAACTTAAGTCTTAAATAACAAATTAATCTTTAAAATTTAAAGAAACGCCTATTTAACATCTACATAAGAAAGCCCGTTGGAAGTTGTTTGGACCCCTACTGAAAGAGGCCTTGCATGGGGCAGCGTGGCTTAGCGGTACGGTCTTTACTCCATACCCGAAAGGTACCGAGTTCGAATACCCGCTGTGCTGTGTGGCCTTGAGCAAGTCACCTCGCCCCAGCTCAGTTTGCGAGCTGCACTGCGGCTGATGCCTGGGTTATTCCAGTCTTCCCTTGGAATAGACCCGAAAGACA
>NC_088364.1:41119663-41172163 GCF_034508935.2 Berghia stephanieae | reverse complement strand
TCGCCCCCATATATGTAGGTGAATTACACAAGGAATGTATCCAGGACTCCCGAAGAATGATTTTACATTTCCAATGAAACAGGAACCCGTTTTTTGACATCACATTTTCCTTCCCTATTATGGCATTTGTGTCAGATAGACAACTCATTTATTTATTGCTCAGAAGACTATTTTTGAGTTATGTTCCTTCAGTCTATGAAAGAGAGCTCGCTTGGATAGCAGATATACAATACAAGATGCACATTAAGACTTATTATTTTCTCTGCGGCTATGTGGCCTTGTGGTATGATACTTGCCTTCGAACCGGACGTTTCAGTGTTCGAGTCCCGCTCTGAGCAGCGCATCGTTGAGGTCTTGTAAAATGAGTACCTGGCCGTTAACTACGTCATGTCTCGTCCCTGATGTGAAGTCTAAGTATTGCTGTTGTCTTGGGATACTTTGTAAATCGCTATGAGTACGTTTGTTAAATATTGCGCGATATAATTGCTATTTTTTACCTATTGAATGACGCCCTTTGGCCCAATATTCTTGTTAATTTAAGAAACGCACCAAAAGTGCGCCATAATTATGAGTAATTTTCAATGTGTAAGGTCATTTTGTTATTGTGTGCCCCCCCCCCCCCTCCCCCACTTCCTATGATTTCAACTTTTATTATTTGCAGCACCATGCAAGCCCCGACTGGAATACACTAAATATACAAATATGTCTCTATAGATCTATTGTTTGTTTTTACTGATTTATTCATGTATCTATTGTGTCGGCGGAGTCTCTAGTAAACAAACTTCATGTCTGTTGATTAAAAAATAGTTGATTTTTTACCCACTCTCTCAATAGAGTATTATTTCGGGATAAAGCAGCCACCTAAAAGTGATTTAACCAGATAACTGCCGTACTCTGGAAAACAGGTATTTAAAAATTTGGTCAGAAAGCTCGTTCTTCATATATCGATCGATTTTAATTGCCCTCATCTTGGCAAAAACTCTCAAACCTGGGACTTCGTGAAAAAAAATGACTTAGCCCTATAATCAAAACCGATCCTTGTGCATGGATTAGACTGCTCAACTAAGCTATCGGTGTAAAGAAATTCGTGTTATTTCTTATTTCAGGACCATGAGGTGATTTACTACGATGCTAACAATAAGAAAAAGGCACGTTTCATCAGCTTTGTTGACGGAGATATGGAAGGACGTATACAGGTTCTTGAAATGTTCGATGAGAAGGTGAGAAATTCTGAGTATTTTTTTTTTCTATTTAATTGAGGAAGACAATTTGGGGAGTTAATTTTTCATTCCTAAATCGGAATTTATTTCCTTAAGTGATAGAACCACTTGTTCAAACTGTGGGAAAGCTGTGGCAATGCAAGCTGCAAGCGCATTGTAATTTACAGTTGGAGAATAGCTCCATGTGGTAAGAGTGCTTTCTATGGTGAAAAACATACTAGATTATTACTGAAGGAAAATGTTCCTCCTAGTTTACATCCTAAGTGTGTGCATATATAATCATTGTGTACAACAGCATGAACAGACATGATTGAGTGTCAACGATGGACACTCTAAATCAAATCCGAACCATAGAATCACAGGAATCACCCATGTTGTCCAAGATTATTAAATTGGGGGTTAATAATTTTGCTCAAGGAATAAAAGCAACACGAAAATGCCTGAAACGTGGCTTAAACCCAGGAGCTTCTTGATCGCCGTGCAAGGCCTGAACCACTTCCCCCCTCATCCCTGTATGGATTTTTCTATCTGGATTGTAACTCTAACCATGAAGAGAAATGATATCCGCATGATTTATATCTTGTGTGTTTGTTTGTATGAGTGTTCCTGCAAGAATCAAGAACGGTTCAACAAAATAGCTCCCAATGTCTTATTGCGATTGGACTGCAATGGTACAAGACAAAAATTCACCCCATATACCGGAGCATACTCAATGTCTCAATCGTTTCTATGTTATATGTTTGTGTTGAGCATATTGGCTATTAAGCTTAACTGCTGGTCAAGTAACTTTGCGATGGTTGGCGAGGCGAATCCGCGGTCTCCAGAAGTGGGTGAGAGAGAGAGAGCTCTGGAAATGACCTGAGTTTGATACGAATATTTTTGTATTCGTGGATAGCTCACACGGTAGAGCCACGCTCTCACCTGCCAGGTGGAGTTGTCGTACCAATAAGGTCGCAGGTTCAAACCCCACCACCGCCGCGAAAAATGTTTTTATTCTCTATTGTCTTCTGGCACTTTTCTAATCACTTCATCTCTTAATGGTACAAGACTGCAGTGTATTATGAACGCTTATTTTTTCAGACAAGTTATTATAATCATAAGTTTCCCCATATTATGTTCAAAGTGACAAAATAGGGAGCAGGCACTGGTGAAAGATAAAGATCTGAAATAGTGTGTATTAAAATTTGTCACTTTGAAATTTTCAAAATAATAATGGAGCTATCTAATTCAAATGTCTTCGTCGTCGTTTTCTCATTTTCAATATTGTGTAATGTAATGTAGCACGTCAGACCGGTAATCACGAGGTTCGATCTCCAGACAAATTTATTAGGGATATTTTTTTATTTGCATTTTTTCTCTGCTTTGTCTAACACTATTTTATGCATACTTTTTTCTGATCCATATTGTGTTCAGGACATTGTTTCTAATAATAATAATCTCGAGTTTTCCCATAAATGAGGAGTTATGACACGTTTCGAAAGACTTGTTTCTCAACTTCAACTCCGATTTGGTACTTTCAACTTATTATCTCGATATCCAATCATTCATTAATTCAATGATTTATTTATTTAACAATCCATTCATTCATTCACTCATTCATTCATTCTTCCAATGATTTATTTGTTAAATGATTTGTTCACTGACTCGTCAACCCGTCCACTTATCCTTCACCAATAGGCACACCCATGTTATATTCAGAACTTATTTTAGGAACTCTCAAGTTAATAGCACGCTTTTTTGGTTCTCCCAAAAGCGTGTTAGAATCCAACGAGTACTGTATTACTAATTGCTAGGTGTGTTTTTTCTCTCATCCATGAACAGAGTGGGGTTAGCTACACGGTGGACATAAGAAAGGGGAGGTGCATGAGGGAGTTCATCAACCATCCGTTTCGTCGACACTGCATCCCCGGTAAGAATTCTATTCAGAAATAACGTAAGCATTGCATTGGATTTGACAAAACACATTTTATTCTTTGGAATGGCCTTATTTATTCAACCAATGTGATGAAAGTAGGATTGTATTACTTTGCGGAAATTTTTTTTTGGATTGTTTCGCAAAGCGGTGATGAATGTCAACAACGGCGACAACATTATAATGTCTTTTTCATTTTTCACCTAAAATTTCTGGCTTTAAAAAGCCTGTGATATCGGATAAAGCAGATAAAAATGTGTGTCTTTTATTACGTTTGGAAAAAAATTTCATTCGTTGCCTAGAATTATAACCTCGTATTGACGCTCATTAAAACTCGCATTAATACAGATTTTAATATAACCCATGAAATGAAAACCATATTAAACGACTCTTATTGATTATCCAATATACAGAGAGAGAGAGAGAGAGAGAGAGAGAGAGAGAGAGAGAGAGAGAGAGAGAGAGAGAGAGAGAGAGGGTCCTTGATATATAATATATATATATATATATATATATATATATATATATATATATATATATATATATATATATATATATAAGGCAATCAGATGTAAATCCCTATGCTCGTTGGTTGCAATAAAAACTCTCGTCTCCAATACGAGAGAGACCAAAAATGCGTGTGATCAGTTAGGCTGAAACATTCCAAGCTGGAAGTTCATCACTCATATGAATTCACAATTCGACCAATTGTGTTGTAGAATTAGCTTTCACCACCGACTCCCTCTTCATGATTTCCACCAGAATGGCAATACCCCCCCCCCCCCCCCCAAACCCCTTACATTGATGACATTCTTCGAACATTAGTTGTTCCAGCATTTCTGACTTATCCTCACATCGCATTTCAATATGGCAAAGCATGTGCCCACACTTCTCGTATCACCCAACAATACCTAAGGGATGAAGAGATTGGAACAATGGACTGGGCAGCACTTTCACCGAATACTTGATACGATTCCAATTGAGCATCTTCTGTAAAGAGCTCTCCCGTCGGAGCTTTACAATATGAATTGTCATTCAAACATTCATTCACAACACATTCGATCTGACAGATCACAGACCGCCAATGTCACACACTTATTTTGGTACTGCTCAAACGCATACTGTCATTTAATAAATCATTATGTATTTTATCATAGATAGTGCAAAGGCATTGGACCGCTACCACTTGGGCTTGAAGACTGGAGGCGTTTCTGTGTCTTCGTACAAGTTCGCCATCCAAGAGAAGGGAAAGACGAAATGGTGTACGCTCTTATCACGAAAGATGGTGACAGTATCATTCCTTTGGCAGAAAATGTATTTGGAAATAAGGAGAACTGTGAGTATATTTTGAAAAGTTCATTCATTTGAATACCAAAACATCTAATTTTATCAAGTTATACAAGTTTACCCACATGAACTGTAGCCACTTACATTTATTGCTTGTAAGAAAGCGGATTTTCTTAAGCACCTCCGACCATTTTACATTTTTATTATGATAACTGAAGACACAAGTCTTGACGAACGTCAGAAACATAAAGAGTTACGTGGGATATAAGTAGTACAAACCGTTTTTTAAAGTTTTAATTATTCAATTTGCCGTTTCATTATCAACACATTTCTGTTGATGTCATCAGAAGAAAGCATGGGGCTTGTAACTGATAGGTGATGATTAAGATTGCTCATGAATGTATTACAAGTAAAAGCAGTAATATTAGCAGCAACAGCAGCAGCATCATCATCAGCAGCAGCAACAGCAGCAGCAGCAGCAGTAATAGTAGTAGTAGTAGTAGTAGTAGTAGTAGTAGTAGTAGTAGTAGTAGTAGTAGTAGTAGTAGTACTAGTAGGGGTAGTAGTTGTAGTTATATCATTATTATTTTTATTATTATTATTATTATTATTATTATTATTATTATTATTATTATTATTATCATCATCATCATCATTATTATTATTATTATTATTATTATTATTATTATTGTTATTATTATTATTATTACTATTATCATTATTATTATTATTATCATTATTATTAATATTATTATTATTATTATTATTATTATTAGTAGTAGTAGTAGTAGTAGTAGTAGTAGTAGTAGTAGTAGTAGTAGTAGTAGTAGTAGTAGTAGTAGTAGTAGTAGTAGTACATGTTGCAGTATTAGTAGTAATAGCGATAGTAAATTGGATCACTAATTGGATAACTAATTTCTAACCATAATTCTTTCTTTCCAGAAAATTATCGAATTTTATCCATTATATTTTCAGACAAATATTTCGAATCAGGTCAATACGGAAACATTGTGGGTAGCATATACAACTCCACGGTCTTCGATATCCCAAAAGAGTGTGAAAAGGTAAATCATTATAATCCTCTCGGTCATCGGGAAAATCAGATTGTAGGCTTAGGCTTTGAGGAATCCCCTGCTATTCTTTCAAGAAATGTTTATACATGAGAGCATTTGCTTTTAATCTGGATTGAGGCGTAATGATATCTTGAACGCACCGATAATAATTCTTAGGGTCACATCGTCAGTCCTCTGTTTCGGCAATGAACCCCCCCCCCCCCCCCCACAACAAACAAACAATCAAACAAACAAAAACACATACAAAAAAAAAACAAAAAAACAAGAAAACAAAAACTCCGAAATAAATCAGTAGGCAGGCAAAAAGCCGAACAAAACTAAGCAGAAACGATATTTGAGGTTATTTATTATATCTTCATATTTCTTCAAATGGAGAAAAACTTATTTAAATTTTATTTTTTGTTAAAGAATGTATATTAAATCTTTTGCACATCACTTTTGAGCTACTTGAACAAAAATGTTGTCTGATGAAGCCATTTAAAATCTAATTGTAATGCATGCAATATCTCAAAATCTCCCAAAGGTGGAGATAGAACCAGTTAATCCTTAGCCCACGCAATAAAGACATATTATTTTGTATCAAGTGTCATTCAGGAGAACAGATAACGTCTATTGAATTTAATTGGGTGAAAACTTGATAAGTGTTATAAAAACTTCGGATTGAGCGGGGTTTTATTTTTTTGTTTTTGTTTGTTTGTTTGTTGTTTTTGTTGTTGTTTTGTTTTATTTTATTTGTGTTTTTTTAATTGAGTATCAAATTCTTCAATGTATTAAGTCTTTTCTAGCCAAGTGGAGATATAATCAAACACAGAGAGATTTATCACCATTCTTTCCCTCTGCACTAAGACTGGAACAACCTGTCATCCGACTCTCCAGAATCAGTTGCCGCCAAATGTTTAAGAGAATTGTTTCATTTTGTGTAACAGATCAGTTACGTCAGTAAAAATGAAAGTGTTATCTGGTTGTTTTTTTTTTGTTTTTTTTTGGGGGGGGGGGGGGGGGGGTTGTTTGTTTTGTTTTGTCTAAATTGTTTCTGTATTCATATGGCTGTTAAATGGAGGCTACGATATAATGATGATGACGACGACGACGACGATGATGATGATGATGATGATGATGATGATGATGACGATGATGATGATGATGATAAAGAAGAAGAAGAAGAAGAAGAAGAAGAAGAAGAAGAAGAAGAAGAAGAAGAAGAAGAAGAAGAAGAAGAAGAAGAAGAAGAAGAAAAAGAAGAAGAAGAAGAGTACCAAGTGATTTTACTATCCTCGTAAACCAGGAATATACTCAAAAGGTTTGAGTCTCACCATTATTTTTTTTAAAGAATATGGTTATAAAGAGTTTTTCAGTAGATTCTCGCCAGATTTTATACATCTTTACTTTGTGACCAGAAAACTTTTAATTGACATCGTTCAATAGGGTAGAGAAGTCTTGACGCCTTCTACTATGTCGGTTCCAAACTCCTTTATGTCACCAGTCCTTCGCAGAACTAATCATGGATAAATTACTTATTGAATCATAAGGTGGCTTCTTATTTTAGTAGCAGAATGTATAGGCAGATTCTTAACATTACGGGACGTAAAAGAATGAGGCTGGATGATCTGTATTGACGACCAGCATATACTTAGACTAGAAAATAAGATGCCATCACTCTGAAACTAGAAGATCAATTACACAAGATACGTATCCAGCCCTCTGGAAGGGTGATTTTACACTTCCAATGAGATTTTAACCAGTTTTCGACATCACACTTTTGTTCCCTATTAAGATTGGGCTTCTTAATGTCTTGGGTTTGATTTTTTTCACAAGTCATTTAATCGATAGTAAGAGTATTCTGGTCAAATAACGTAGTTTTGTTTTGACATCATGTAATCTTTTATCTTTTCAGGCGGAAAACTTGACAACGATTGAGTATTTTCTGCGTGGACCACACCGGATTGAGATCTAAATCTACAGATAGATAAACGGGCTATTTCGTTTCACAATAATAGAATTTCCGCTTTAAGTAGAAAGTGATTAAATGTTTAGCGCTCCCCTGGGTTGTCTTTGACATGTGCAAAGGTAACAAATTTCATAAGCAGATAAATATAAATATGGGGAGGCTATATATTTTTTTTTGGTATCATGTATTCATCAATTTTGTTTACACTATCTAATTGTATCTATCTCTGTCTAATAGATATAGCTAATGGCTTATTGTTTAACTATTTATGGGCTTTTTTTTTCTAAATAAAGTTCATAATTTATAAATACGAGTTAGTTTAGTTCAATAATTGGTACATCAATAATCTCATCACATTATCAATTTCCAGATCAATTAACTTTCTATGTACATAATATAATTAAATAATTGGGGTGATTAGATAATAAATAGAATCAAAACTTTGCAGCGCTGCACTGTAGCTGATATTTGTATCATTTTGGTCTTTCTTTTCTCTTTCGATGTGGTTTAGTCGCCAAGCATAGATTAACAGGTCTGATAACCGAACGGAATTCTGGGCTCGATTATACATTTATGTAATGGACAAAACTTTGCGTCGTTTTGAGAGTATTTCCATTACGACAATGAGCCCATAACAATTTGGGTTAGACAAGGGTTCAAAGTTCGACTCCCTGTCAAGGAATCTGCGATAATAGTTTGGAAGAGGAGGCTTTTTACGCATATTTTCCCCGTCCTATCACAGACTAAGTTCGAAAATCTTTTTTGATGTCGAACAATATGAATGAATAATCCAAAAAATATTTTCTAAAAAGTACTCTATAATGTTCATGGAGTCAGTATTTCTAAAGAACACTGCAAATTGCTTGTTACCTTTGGATACGATATTAGTCTACCGCAAAATAGGTACTTGTAATCACATATGAAGGTCACAGCTACCCAATCTTGTCGGTATAAAAATAAAGCAGAAAAAAATCAACCAAACTCGAATCAATCTGGGGTTTAAAAAGGGCACTTTGCAAAGAAATGTTGTTTTTTTGGTCTACCATATTGAACCATCCGGATACCCGATACTGCATTAAAAAAGAAATTGTCTTACAAACTGTTAAGTATAATATCTTGTCTATCAGTGGAGCACCCATACAAAAACAAAACATTACAAAACAATATTTTAAAAATTGGACAAGCGTTGTTTACTATTTTATGTTGTAATTTATTAACTAATTTATCTTGGTATCATCACGTGGCATTGTTTAGGATCCCGAAAGAACTTAATGTTGTAATCTGTGTATGTGTTTATATATAATCAACGAGCATTCGCTCTCATCAGGAAGTAAAAACAATATTGTAGAAGTTGATCATAATTATACTTGAAGTATTTTTTTAGATAGCTCCTTTGATCATAAAGTGCGCGCGAGCATGTGTGTGTGTGTGTGTGTGTGTGTGTGTGTGTGGATATGTGTATAGGAGGGGTAAAAGGAGAATAGGGTTGAAGAGTGGTCCACTCAACACTAGATTTAGACTACCCCTTAGTACTACACATTATATATTACGTACAACTTATATTTGAATACAAGAAAATGGTCGAAACTGTGTGGGGTTTACAAAGGTACATTTGAGTCTTAGTTTTCAGTATTTTTTTGACATCAAAATTATGATTTTTAAAAGATCGAACTCATTATGTTACCCTCGCAAAAGTTACATGATTCCGAGCATTATTGATCAGTAATTTCTTTGACATAAATCGGAACACGAAAGTTAAGACCGACAACCTGGCAAAATATTAAACTGGATTATGTCCCTTTTGTCAATTTCTGCTGACAAATCGTCTCTGTGCTATATTATTATACTGATGAGTATTGTAGATAACAGTAGAAGCCGTCCAATCTAAGTCTAAGTCTAGAAACTTCCCAATCCTTTCTAATCTACGATAAGACCTGGTATTTGTTGACCCCTTCAGTCATATTTGAATAAGAATTTAATGCCACCGGATAGGTATTATTCACCGACAGGTTAAAATAATTCAGAGTCGGAAAGCCTATATCGTGAACGTAGAAGATAATAAATACGTCCATGGACGATCGGCACAGGTATAATCTCTTAAAAAGTCAAGTGATTCTGAGCATGGTCAAAGACTTCGATGAATGATAACATAATATTATTTTAGCGTTGTGTTCATTCATAACCCAACTCTACACATACGTGATTGTACTGGCTTTGATATATTGAAGCAATACCAAAAATGGCATGAGTGTGAATACAAAAAGACGCCTAACAGTTAACTTGTACTGAATATAACTAGATCTGGGCTGCATGGTAGTTAATAAACCATTGTAAAACACATTGATGTGATGAAACAGTAGAAATGCTTTAAGACCCATAAGACCAAAGTGATAATCTCATCTTTTAAGCAATTGTAATGTACGTATACATCTTATTTTATATTATTATTATTATTATTATTATTATTATTATTATTATTATTATTATTATTATTATTATTATTATTATTATTATTATTATTATTATTATTATTATCTATGAGTAAAAAAACGACTCGATTTCGTCCTTGACGGCCGTTTCTACACACAATGCGTTTCGTCCAACTGCGTTTAGAAACAGCTAAATTTGAGTCGTTTTTTACTCATTTTTATATGCTCCGAATTGTTACTTTAATTTACAGAAAACTGTCTCAACTACAGGACATCCATCAATACTTTTATATATATATATATATATATATATATATATATATATATATATATATATATATATTATATATATATATATACATACATACATACATACAAACATACATACATATATATATATATATATATATATATATATATACATATATATATATATATATATATATTATATATATATATATATATATATATATATATATATATATATATATATATATATATATGAGTGTTGGTGGGTACTTGTAGGTACGAGAGTGCTCGATAACGTTGGCTAGAGCTAATGTAAAATAAAAATGGAGTCACTCACATTTATATATGGCCGAAACACATATTTCTGTGGTCTTCATCCACGACGTCGCAAAGATCGGGTTGTGGCATATTTCTTTTGGAGTTCTGTAAGGCAAGGAGGGGCAGTGTTTTCCAGACAGCAATAAATTAAGACACATACTTTGAATTTGACCCTTTTCACAACGGGCAGCTAGCGTAATCTTCGAAGGAGAGGTGTAGCAGAGTCAAACCTCCGCCTTCGTAAGACCAATCTGGCATCATTAATTTGGACCGTTTGCAGCCGCCTGAGCTTATTTTCCGAGACACCAAACAACAGAGCATTACTGTAATCCAGCTTTGAAAATAAAAGAGAAACGACAAGTTTCTTGGTAACATCATCAGAAAGAATATGTCGAATAGATCAAATTTATTTCAACTGACATCTTAATGACTAGATCATTGATATAATTTGGTGGTCCATCGACAGTTCTGAATCTGATATGCTCCAAGACTTTTTACCTTGTCAACAATACCTTTTCACACCTCTCCTACTTTCCATATCTTATCGTTCCAAAATATTCTGTTCCCTACATATTTCACCTCCGTTTTATCCTCATTCAGCCTTAGCCTGTTCCTAACCATCCAATCCATTACACCCAGTACACATTTTTCACATGTACTTATGCCATTTTGTAAGTTTTCGGTACATTCAGATCCAAACAAGCGGGTGTCATCAACATATTGGTGGTAGGACAAGCCAAAGCCCCTGATAACCTTTGAAAGTTGATGTATGTAGAGAGCAGTCCAAGAACTGACCCTTGTGGGACACCACATAATTTGATCAGACTTCAAACTAGTTGCAACTACAATTTGTTGACTATCTAATGAATACAATTTAAACCAACTAAGTGCCATACCGGAATGCCGAAAGTTATTTCTAAATGTTTTAACATTAAGTCGTGATCGATAGTGTCAAAAGCTGCTGATAAATCAAGAAGGTTAAAACGTGTGCAGGAACCCTTATCGATGATTTGAACAGAATCCTTTACAACCCTGACAAGAGTAGTTTTGGTCGAATATGGTTTTCTCTGTAGGCAGACTGAATGGTTTCTTCCGTAAAATGAATTTTAAGTGAGCTAGAAGTTGTTTTAATACCTATTTTCAAAAATTTTTGATAAGAAGGGAAGTATAGAGACAAGACGATAGTTTTTTTTTAGATTTTCTTTGTCAAGATAAGTTTTTTCAATAAGAGTTTAACATACGTAATTTTGTAGATATCAGGCATGAAACCCAGCTTAAGCGATTTATTCATGATGAGAATGATGGATGGTATTAATTCGCTTATTCATACTTTTAAAATGTCGGTTTCAATCGGATCTAACTCACAGTTTTTCGAAGCAGCCGAGAGAATACAGTCTTTGACTCCACTCTCGCTGACTTCAATAAACTATGAAAAACCGTCTCCAGAAAACAGTTCAAAATTTGTATCTGAAGGATACGTTTCTTATTTGTTTCTAATCAATTACATTTTTTCTTTGAAATATTGGCCAAAACAGGTGGGGAAGTAATCTTTGGAAAGTTTAGTTGGAAAACGTTTTTAATTTTCTTTACCTAGCAGTTCATTTGAATCAACGGGAATAGTGGGAATCAACGTACTTCTTGTCCATTCTTCTAGTATAAGATGTTGAATAACCGTACCAGGAAATTTAACCTTTCATCTCCAAGTGATTTCCAGACTTCTGCTGGTATCTCGTCTGGTCCAACTGCTTTCCCCCTTTTCATCTTGCGCACTGCATCCCACAACTCGTTCTCGCTTATCTCATCTACTATTTTCTCTTTAGGTTGTATAACTGCACATCTCCTCTCCTTGTCATTCTCTTCATTCATGAGGTGCTCGTAGTATGTTTTCCATCTTTCTCGAATCTCTTCATCTTTGTCCAATATTCTTCCATTCTGTAACTTACGTAAGTTCATCTCTTTGAGCAAATTCAAGCACCGTCACGATCAATGTAGCAGCGAGACGTTTAGTTTCCTCAAGCAAGCATAATATCGTAACAGTGGTAAAAAAAAAAGAAGAAAAATGGAAAATTTAGGAAACGTTCAAAACAGGAAAAGATCAGGAAGCCAGAGCAATGTTATACGTGACAATGGTCAGGACTTATTGGCATTGCATACTATTGTTTGTTTCAAAATTTAATTGCTTGCAGTTTCCTTAATTTCGTATCCACCATCTGACAGATTTGCGTGATACTTTGCATGCTTTTAAAAAATGATTAAAAAAAGACAAACAAACAACCGAACAAACAGCATTATGAAATTAAACGATGAAACCTGTCATTGTGCAATGGCAAATCCCTTTGTTATTGTGGTGTTTTTATTAAATCACACCCGAGTAACAGAATTTTACTGTAATGACGTATCAATTAACATGATCCCCCCCCCCCCCCGCTAAGTTCTGAAAGTGCACGTTCACGTGATTTTTAATATGACATTAGGCTGTGTTCAATGAACACTATAAAGCTGCATAATTTTGGAACTGAGCTTCTCCGAAGTTGTTACGTATGGTTTTAACATTACTAATTAATTGATTAGTTGTCTCAAACAGTTAATTCAAACAACTTTTTTTTTAAAGACAAAAAAAAAAAAAAAAAAAAGGTTAAATAGCGCACGCTTGAGTTTTGAACTGAACCATATAATCGAATCATCACACTGGCGGATTATCCAAATGAGGGCTCAATTTCGGAAGAATTAAATTTGTCAAATTATAATATAATAATAGAGTTTGAGGAATAACGTAAATCAGGAATTCATCTTTTACATAGGAGTTCATCTCTCATTTGGCAATGCTAACAATTGAGATGAAACACTCCAAGCAAAGATATGATTTTGTTAAAATTAATTTTTGAAAACAACAAAGTTGGAGAACAATATTCCTAATGAAATAATATGTTTAAATCATATCCGACACGAGCAAAGTGTAATCTTTTCAAATTATTTCATTCATGGCAAGCATGTCAGGAATGAAACGCAATTCTTTTCTAATCATATTCGCATGTCCTCAATGAACTCCCGTCCTTGTAGTGCATTTGAAAAAAAAACAACATTTGGGTACTTTGTCGATCCATTGTAGGGCTTCTAGGTATGGTGGATGGATTAGATATCACCGTGTGTGCTGGGCCGGCTCATCCAGGTCACAAATCGAAGACAAGGTAGGTACTTGAAAAACACCTTGAAGCCTTAAGTCTTAAGTAAGCGCTTTTTGGATGCAGAGAGATGATTAAGATTAAGAGTAGACAGAAAGGAAAGTAGGCCCTAAGAAAATAGTATGTTACAGAGCCAAGCAAAGTAGATGGAAAAAATCCTCAAGGAGAAAAGCAACAATTTTCTCAAGTGAGGAACTAAATCGAGTAAGGCTGACATTTTAAAATGCACTAGATTTCTCTTTTCTGCATTTTTCTGTCAGCTTTGATCATCATCATCATGATAGTAAAAATAATAATGGCAATAATAATGATAATCCTTAATAATTCAAAAGGATCTAAAAGTGATATACTTCAATAATATTACGTATGATAATAGTGATGACGATAATAATAATAATAATAATAATAATAATAATAATAATAATAATAATAATAATAATAATAATAATAATAATGATAATGATAATAATAATAATAATAATAACAGTAATATCATCATCAAGGTATGAAGTGAGTAGAAAAGTGCCAGAAGACAATAGAGAATAAAAAAAATTTTCGCGGCGGTGGTGGGGTTTGAACCTGCGACCTTATTGGTACGACAACTCCGCCTGGCAGGTGAGAGCGTGGCTCTACCGTGTGAGCTATCCACGAACACAAAAATATTCGTTTCAAACCCAAAGTCATTTCTAGATCCCTCTCTCACCCACTTCTTGAGACCGCCGATTCGTTCACCACCATCGCTAAGTAATTTTGACCAGCAGTTAAGCTTAATAGCCAATATTCTCATCACAAACATATAACATAGAAACGATTGAGACATTGAGTATGCTCCGGTGTATGGGGTGAATTTTTAATTCAGAAAGTGAGTGGAGCAGGCACTTATGTTGGTAACAACAAGGTATGAAGTGAGTAGAAAAGTGCCAGAAGACAATAGAGAATAAAAAAAATTTTCGCGGCGGTGGTGGGGTTTGAACCTGCGACCTTATTGGTACGACAACTCCGCCTGGCAGGTGAGAGCGTGGCTCTACCGTGTGAGCTATCCACGAACACAAAAATATTCGTTTCAAACCCAAAGTCATTTCTAGATCCCTCTCTCACCCACTTCTTGAGACCGCCGATTCGTTCACCACCATCGCGAAGTAATTTTGACCAGCAGTTAAGCTTAATAGCCAATATTCTCATCACAAACATATAACATAGAAACGATTGAGACATTGAGTATGCTCCGGTGTATGGGGTGAATTTTTAATTCAGAAAAGTGAGTGGAGCAGGCACTTATGTTGGTAACAACAAGGTATGAAGTGAGTAGAAAAGTGCCAGAAGACAATAGAGAATAAAAATTTTTTCGCGGCGGTGGTGGGGTTTGAACCTGCGACCTTATTGGTACGACAACTCCGCCTGGCAGGTGAGAGCGTGGCTCTACCGTGTGAGCTATCCACGAACACAAAAATATTCGTTTCAAACCCAAAGTCATTTCTAGATCCCTCTCTCACCCACTTCTTGAGACCGCCGATTCGTTCACCACCATCGCGAAGTAATTTTGACCAGCAGTTAAGCTTAATAGCCAATATTCTCATCACAAACATATAACATAGAAACGATTGAGACATTGAGTATGCTCCGGTGTATGGGGTGAATTTTTAATTCAGAAAAGTGAGTGGAGCAGGCACTTATGTTGGTAACAACAAGGTATGAAGTGAGTAGAAAAGTGCCAGAAGACAATAGAGAATAAAATTTTTTTCGCGGCGGTGGTGGGGTTTGAACCTGCGACCTTATTGGTACGACAACTCCGCCTGGCAGGTGAGAGCGTGGCTCTACCGTGTGAGCTATCCACGAACACAAAAATATTCGTTTCAAACCCAAAGTCATTTCTAGATCCCTCTCTCACCCACTTCTTGAGACCGCCGATTCGTTCACCACCATCGCGAAGTAATTTTGACCAGCAGTTAAGCTTAATAGCCAATATTCTCATCACAAACATATAACATAGAAACGATTGAGATGAGTATGCTCCGGTGTATGGGGTGAATTTTTAATTCAGAAAAGTGAGTGGAGCAGGCACTTATGTTGGTAACAACAAGGTATGAAGTGAGTAGAAAAGTGCCAGAAGACAATAGAGAATAAAATTATTTTTTTTTTAATATAAAAAATAAAATTTAAAATTTTTTTTTAATTTTTAAAATATTTTTGTGTTCGTGGATAGCTCACACGGTAGAGCCACGCTCTCACCTGCCAGGCGGAGTTGTCGTACCAATAAGGTCGCAGGTTCAAACCCCACCACCGCCGCGAAAAATTTTTTATTCTCTATTGTCTTCTGGCACTTTTCTACTCACTTCATACCTTGTTGTTACCAACATAAGTGCCTGCTCCACTCACTTTTCTGAATTAAAAATTCACCCCATACACCGGAGCATACTCAATGTCTCAATCGTTTCTATGTTATATGTTTGTGATGAGAATATTGGCTATTAAGCTTAACTGCTGGTCAAAATTACTTCGCGATGGTGGTGAACGAATCGGCGGTCTCAAGAAGTGGGTGAGAGAGGGATCTAGAAATGACTTTGGGTTTGAAACGAATATTTTTGTGTTCGTGGATAGCTCACACGGTAGAGCCACGCTCTCACCTGCCAGGCGGAGTTGTCGTACCAATAAGGTCGCAGGTTCAAACCCCACCACCGCCGCGAAAAAATTTTTATTCTCTATTGTCTTCTGGCACTTTTCTACTCACTTCATACCTTGTTGATACCAACATAAGTGCCTGCTCCACTCACTTTTCTGAATTAATATCATCATCCTGATGAGAGCGAATGCTCGAAACAATATTGTAGAAGTTGATCACAATTATATTTTAAATATTCTATAAATAGCTCCTTTTATAAAAAAGTTGAGCACTATTATTTCATGGTTTTCGTTTTTATAATATATATATATATACACACACACACACACACACACACACACACACACACTCGTATATAAAGTTTACATCATTCAGAATGATTTCTCAAAATGTCAGTTACCGCGCAGTGTAAAAACCAAATCCATCTATACCTCTTCTTTCTGTCTCTCATGGGTAACGAAACGTGCATACATAATCATCAATGAGCCACACCCTGTATTGTTAATAAGAAAGCGTAGGTGCCCCGGGCTCTAACGGGTTCGACCTCATTCCAAGTCCAGATTTCTCCCACCCGGGATAAATCCAACCAACCGCCCTTGCCTTCTTCTTGGACTTCAAGCGTCGCTGGTCACTCACTGGTCTGACCGGTTTGAGCATGGGTGGACAAAGTGTCATGTCCACTTGATTTTATAAGAATGGGTTGGGAAATGAAAGGGAAGAGAGAGAGAGAGAGAGAAAAAAAAAAACCAGTTTGTAATGTTCCGCAGCGCTGACCCTACAATGAGACGGCGAGACATTCTGTTTCCGTGTTATGGCAATTATGTTTGCATAGTCGAATTGTTGACCCTACTCAGGGCTTTTGCATTCCATGACTCATGATGGAATCTCTGAGTGATCAATGTACGACGATCTACCGTCTTGACAGAAAAAAATATAAGCTCTTAGAGCATGGTGTTCGTAAGTTCTATATAAAAGCAATCCTATACTCAAAATTTATAAATTCAAGAGAAATCCTAAGCACGTATGTTCAAGTGGCGTCGACATACCGTTCCAAGAAGAAAAACTCAAGCTAATTTGAGCGTGGTTAGTGACCGGGTGTGGGCAATTATAGCAAATTCTGGCCCTGACTTTTAACTTGTAAATTATTCTCAAGTATTAATGAGTACCTGCATGGCTTTATATATAGATAAATTATCATAGAAGGTCATGGCACATGACTATATGGGCAGTTGTGGATACTCTCATAATGCAAATAAGAACAAGGTAAGTTTCAATAGACTAATATTTTGATAAACTGAGAGAAGAATCAAAATGACGTGCTTGGCAAATGAATGTTTAACCAGTTAACTGCCGTACATCTTGGCAAAAACTCTCAAACCTGGGATCTCTCGATGTCCCAGGTTTGAGACTTTTTGCCAAGATGAGGCTCATTTAAATTGATCGATTATTTGATGGATGAGTTTTCTGGCGGCCAAATTTTTAAATACACGGCCTTCCTGAGTACGACAGTTACCTAGTTGAAAGAGCCATGAAATACCGTGGAAATAAGTGACACAATAGGGAACAGGCGCTGGTGTAAGATTGAAAAAGTATGTTTGAAAGAAGAGCAAGAACAAAACGGTAAAAAAAAACATACCTCCCCTCCTGAGTAACGATAACGAAGAGGTATGAGGTTCGAAACCCAGTCGAGGCAAGCTGATCTTTTTGGGTGTTTTTTTTTTCTCTTGTATTTTTCTTTCTTGCTTTGTCTGACACTGTTTCATACACACTTGTTCAGATCTTCATCTCACTGCAACATGCCAATTGTTCGTGTCCTTTATTTTAAAAATGGCAACTATTTTTGATTGATGCTTTTAATCTTAATCACAAAACAGAAATTTATTTGAAATTATCCACTCTTCTTATCCTACTTACCATGACCTCGTCCAAAATGACTCGCTTTCAAGTAAAATCACTAAACAGTAAGTCATTCTATATCCTTGCATATTTAAGGCAATGTAAGTAAAATTGTGACCAGCCATAAAATCCAACTCTAAATGAAATATACAATTCAGATAATAATAAAAAGTTGATAGATCGGAAATATTTATGGGTATTGAATCCCAAAAGGTTGTAAAATGATTAATTATAAACATCGAACTTACATCATCTACTAAATAGTTACAAAATTAATGTCCCATTGTTTCATGCAATTAATATCGTTTCCCTGAATTTGCAAACTATAGCAAAAATGTTAAAATGTTTTATATCGAAGTCTATTATTTTGATAATATATCCAAAAGCACTAGAGAAAGCAATGAATGTCTCATATCTGGTTCTAAATGATTTCATATATTTATCCATAGGTGGTGTCCACATAATGAGACAACGATCAATCAATCAATCACAATCAAGTCTATACATTTCGTGGGAAATTGATGTAAGGATCTTTGTAGAGTAGTCGAATAATATATATATATATATATATATATATATATATATATATATATATATATATATATATATATATATGTATGTATATATATATTATATATATATATATATATATATATATATATATATATATATATATATATATGCGTGTGTGTGTGTGTGTGACCAACCGCCTCAAAACAGTAATACGTCGGGGTGATTTAATTCTAGAAACTGAGAGTGTAGTTTTAAAAATAATTAAAGTGACAATTTTTTAAAATTCATATTTACATTTTGGTCATTTTAACTTTAAAAAAACTTTTTTGGCATCTGGTTCACCCCGAAAAAATACGTCGGAGTGATTTAATTACCAGAAACTGAGATTGTAGTTTTAAAAATATGAGAAATAGATACAAATTAAAGTAAAACATTGGGCTAGACAATCTACTGTTTTTATCGCTTTCATGCATGTTGTACCCATTGGGAGTTATAGACTTGCTAAAAAAGAATAAATGATTGGAAAAAATAAAAAATAAGTAAGTATGCCTACACCAAAAGCCCCAAAACCCATGTGTATTCCCATAGAAATAAATAGATACAAATAAAATAAATAAATAAAATAAAAAGAGAGGAAAAAAAGAACACTAGTCCATTCAAGGTTCTTACACTCTTGTGTAGTTGGAGAGAGATATAATTACAAGGTACATGTGCGCTTTATCTCCATCCATTTGGAAAAATTGAAAGGGAATAAGTGGTGTGATTACACTGGACAGGTAGGCTCTGAATTCAATAGGGACAACTCAAGAGTCTTCCACGAAGTGAAATGCATTGTCCTCAAATGGAGGACCTAACTTAATATTTTTATTTTTGAGTTGGAAAGATGTAAGGATGTGAAAAAACCTAAAACTTTTTAAAAAGTTGGTAAATGTTAAGCTGGATAAATGAATGAAGTCATTTTTTGTTTGGTCATTAGATACATACTGATTTTGCTTTTATAGACATGTTAATCTTCAGCGCCTAAACCAGCGAGTTGAAGAAGGGAGATAGATTGATCAATAGACAGACAACTAGATAGATTAATAGAGAGCAATGGAAAAGGGAGAGAGAGAGAGAGAGAGAGAGAGAGAGAGAGAGAGAGAGAGAGAGAGTGGTAGTTGAGGGAAATAACTCATGGATAGATAGATAGGGAGATAGATATATAAATAGATAAATACATAGATAGATAGATAGATAGATAGATAGATAGATAGATAGATAGATAGATAGATAGATAGACACACAGAAAGATGGATAGATATATAAATAGATAGATATATAAATAGATAGATAGATAGATAGATTATAGATAGAGATAAATAGATAGATTGATAAATACACAGCAGAACAATGTAGAAAGACAGCGGAAGATAAAAAGTGGTAGTTTATAGAAAGGAAACTCAAATTGAGAGAAAACAAAAGAAAGAAAGGGAGAGCGAGCGAGAGAGAGAGAGAGAGAGAGAGAGAAGAGGAGAGAAAGAGCGAGGAGAAAGAGAGATAGATAGAAAAGATAGAGAGAGAGATAGATAGATAGTTAGAGAGAGAGAAAGAGAGAGAGAGAGAGAGAGAGAGAGAGAGAGAGAGAGAGAGGGTCCTTGATATATATATATATATATATATATATATATATATATATATATATATATATATATATATATATAAGGCAATCAGATGTAAATCCCTATGCTCGTTGGTTGCAATAAAAACTCTCGTCTCCAATACGAGAGAGACCAAAAATGCGTGTGATCAGTTAGGCTGAAACATTCCAAGCTGGAAGTTCATCACTCATATGAATTCACAATTCGACCAATTGTGTTGTAGAATTAGCTTTCACCACCGACTCCCTCTTCATGATTTCCACCAGAATGGCAATACCCCCCCCCCCCCCCCCCCCCAAACCCCTTACATTGATGACATTCTTCGAACATTAGTTGTTCCAGCATTTCTGACTTATCCTCACATCGCATTTCAATATGGCAAAGCATGTGCCCACACTTCTCGTATCACCCAACAATACCTAAGGGATAGAAGAATTGGAACAATGGACTGGGCAGCACTTTCACCGAATACTTGATACGATTCCAATTGAGCATCTTCTGTAAAGAGCTCTCCGTCGGAGCTTTACAATATGAATTGTCATTCAAACATTCATTCACAACACATTCGATCTGACAGATCACAGACCGCCAATGTCACACACTTATTTTGGTACTGCTCAAACGCATACTGTCATTTAATAAATCATTATGTATTTTATCATAGATAGTGCAAAGGCATTGGACCGCTACCACTTGGGCTTGAAGACTGGAGGCGTTTCTGTGTCTTCGTACAAGTTCGCCATCCAAGAGAAGGGGAAAGACGAAATGGTGTACGCTCTTATCACGAAAGATGGTGACAGTATCATTCCTTTGGCAGAAAATGTATTTGGAAATAAGGAGAACTGTGAGTATATTTTGAAAAGTTCATTCATTTGAATACCAAAACATCTAATTTTATCAAGTTATACAAGTTTACCCACATGAACTGTAGCCACTTACATTTATTGCTTGTAAGAAAGCGGATTTTCTTAAGCACCTCCGACCATTTTACATTTTTATTATGATAACTGAAGACACAAGTCTTGACGAACGTCAGAAACATAAAGAGTTACGTGGGATATAAGTAGTACAAACCGTTTTTTAAAGTTTTAATTATTCAATTTGCCGTTTCATTATCAACACATTTCTGTTGATGTCATCAGAAGAAAGCATGGGGCTTGTAACTGATAGGTGATGATTAAGATTGCTCATGAATGTATTACAAGTAAAAGCAGTAATATTAGCAGCAACAGCAGCAGCATCATCATCAGCAGCAGCAACAGCAGCAGCAGCAGCAGTAATAGTAGTAGTAGTAGTAGTAGTAGTAGTAGTAGTAGTAGTAGTAGTAGTAGTAGTAGTACTAGTAGGGGTAGTAGTTGTAGTTATATCATTATTATTTTTATTATTATTATTATTATTATTATTATTATTATTATTATTATTATTATTATTATTATTATTATTATTATTATTATCATCATCATCATCATTATTATTATTATTATTATTATTATTATTATTATTATTATTATTATTATTATTATTATTACTATTATCATTATTATTATTATTATCATTATTATTAATATTATTATTATTATTATTATTATTATTATTATTATTAGTAGTAGTAGTAGTAGTAGTAGTAGTAGTAGTAGTAGTAGTAGTAGTAGTAGTACATGTTGCAGTATTAGTAGTAATAGCGATAGTAAATTGGATCACTAATTGGATAACTAATTTCTAACCATAATTCTTTCTTTCCAGAAAATTATCGAATTTTATCCATTATATTTTCAGACAAATATTTCGAATCAGGTCAATACGGAAACATTGTGGGTAGCATATACAACTCCACGGTCTTCGATATCCCAAAAGAGTGTGAAAAGGTAAATCATTATAATCCTCTCGGTCATCGGGAAAATCAGATTGTATACTTAGGCTTTGAGGAATCCCTGCTATTCTTTCAAGAAATGTTTATACATGAGAGCATTTGCTTTTAATCTGGATTGAGGCGTAATGATATCTTGAACGCACCGATAATAATTCTTAGGGTCACATCGTCAGTCCTCTGTTTTGGCAATGAACCCCCCCCCCCCCCCCACAACAAACAAACAATCAAACAAACAAAAACACATACAAAAAAAAACAAAAAAACAAGAAAACAAAAACTCCGAAATAAATCAGTAGGCAGGCAAAAAGCCGAACAAAACTAAGCAGAAACGATATTTGAGGTTATTTATTATATCTTCATATTTCTTCAAATGGAGAAAAACTTATTTAAATTTTATTTTTTGTTAAAGAATGTATATTAAATCTTTTGCACATCACTTTTGAGCTACTTGAACAAAAATGTTGTCTGATGAAGCCATTTAAAATCTAATTGTAATGCATGCAATATCTCAAAATCTCCCAAAGGTGGAGATAGAACCAGTTAATCCTTAGCCCACGCAATAAAGACATATTATTTTGTATCAAGTGTCATTCAGGAGAACAGATAACGTCTATTGAATTTAATTGGGTGAAAACTTGATAAGTGTTATAAAAACTTCGGATTGAGCGGGGTTTTATTTTTTTGTTTTTGTTTGTTTGTTTGTTGTTTTTGTTGTTGTTTTGTTTTATTTTATTTGTGTTTTTTTTAATTGAGTATCAAATTCTTCAATGTATTAAGTCTTTTCTAGCCAAGTGGAGATATAATCAAACACAGAGAGATTTATCACCATTCTTTCCCTCTGCACTAAGACTGGAACAACCTGTCATCCGACTCTCCAGAATCAGTTGCCGCCAAATGTTTAAGAGAATTGTTTCATTTTGTGTAACAGATCAGTTACGTCAGTAAAAATGAAAGTGTTATCTGGTTGTTTTTTTTTTGTTTTTTTTTTGGGGGGGGGGGGGGGGGGTTGTTTGTTTTGTTTTGTCTAAATTGTTTCTGTATTCATATGGCTGTTAAATGGAGGCTACGATATAATGATGATGACGACGACGACGACGATGATGATGATGATGATGATGATGATGATGACGATGATGATGATGATGATAAAGAAGAAGAAGAAGAAGAAGAAGAAGAAGAAGAAGAAGAAGAAGAAGAAGAAGAAGAAGAAGAAGAAGAAGAAGAAGAAGAAGAAGAAGAAGAAGAAGAAAAAGAAGAAGAAGAAGAGTACCAAGTGATTTTACTATCCTCGTAAACCAGGAATATACTCAAAAGGTTTGAGTCTCACCATTATTTTTTTTAAAGAATATGGTTATAAAGAGTTTTTCAGTAGATTCTCGCCAGATTTTATACATCTTTACTTTGTGACCAGAAAACTTTTAATTGACATCGTTCAATAGGGTAGAGAAGTCTTGACGCCTTCTACTATGTCGGTTCCAAACTCCTTTATGTCACCAGTCCTTCGCAGAACTAATCATGGATAAATTACTTATTGAATCATAAGGTGGCTTCTTATTTTAGTAGCAGAATGTATAGGCAGATTCTTAACATTACGGGACGTAAAAGAATGAGGCTGGATGATCTGTATTGACGACCAGCATATACTTAGACTAGAAAATAAGATGCCATCACTCTGAAACTAGAAGATCAATTACACAAGATACGTATCCAGCCCTCTGGAAGGGTGATTTTACACTTCCAATGAGATTTTAACCAGTTTTTCGACATCACACTTTTGTTCCCTATTAAGATTGGGCTTCTTAATGTCTTGGGTTTGATTTTTTTCACAAGTCATTTAATCGATAGTAAGAGTATTCTGGTCAAATAACGTAGTTTTGTTTTGACATCATGTAATCTTTTATCTTTTCAGGCGGAAAACTTGACAACGATTGAGTATTTTCTGCGTGGACCACACCGGATTGAGATCTAAATCTACAGATAGATAAACGGGCTATTTCGTTTCACAATAATAGAATTTCCGCTTTAAGTAGAAAGTGATTAAATGTTTAGCGCTCCCCTGGGTTGTCTTTGACATGTGCAAAGGTAACAAATTTCATAAGCAGATAAATATAAATATGGGGAGGCTATATATTTTTTTTTGGTATCATGTATTCATCAATTTTGTTTACACTATCTAATTGTATCTATCTCTGTCTAATAGATATAGCTAATGGCTTATTGTTTAACTATTTATGGGCTTTTTTTTTCTAAATAAAGTTCATAATTTATAAATACGAGTTAGTTTAGTTCAATAATTGGTACATCAATAATCTCATCACATTATCAATTTCCAGATCAATTAACTTTCTATGTACATAATATAATTAAATAATTGGGGTGATTAGATAATAAATAGAATCAAAACTTTGCAGCGCTGCACTGTAGCTGATATTTGTATCATTTTGGTCTTTCTTTTCTCTTTCGATGTGGTTTAGTCGCCAAGCATAGATTAACAGGTCTGATAACCGAACGGAATTCTGGGCTCGATTATACATTTATGTAATGGACAAAACTTTGCGTCGTTTTGAGAGTATTTCCATTACGACAATGAGCCCATAACAATTTGGGTTAGACAAGGGTTCAAAGTTCGACTCCCTGTCAAGGAATCTGCGATAATAGTTTGGAAGAGGAGGCTTTTTACGCATATTTTCCCCGTCCTATCACAGACTAAGTTCGAAAATCTTTTTTGATGTCGAACAATATGAATGAATAATCCAAAAATATTTTCTAAAAAGTACTCTATAATGTTCATGGAGTCAGTATTTCTAAAGAACACTGCAAATTGCTTGTTACCTTTGGATACGATATTAGTCTACCGCAAAATAGGTACTTGTAATCACATATGAAGGTCACAGCTACCAATCTTGTCGGTATAAAAATAAAGCAGAAAAAAATCAACCAAACTCGAATCAATCTGGGGTTTAAAAAGGGCACTTTGCAAAGAAATGTTGTTTTTTTGGTCTACCATATTGAACCATCGGATACCCGATACTGCATTAAAAAGAAATTGTCTTACAAACTGTTAAGTATAATATCTTGTCTATCAGTGGAGCACCCATACAAAAACAAAACATTACAAAACAATATTTTAAAAATTGGACAAGCGTTGTTTACTATTTTATGTTGTAATTTATTAACTAATTTATCTTGGTATCATCACGTGGCATTGTTTAGGATCCCGAAAGAACTTAATGTTGTAATCTGTGTATGTGTTTATATATAATCAACGAGCATTCGCTCTCATCAGGAAGTAAAAACAATATTGTAGAAGTTGATCATAATTATACTTGAAGTATTTTTTTAGATAGCTCTTTGATCATAAAGTGCGCGCGAGCATGTGTGTGTGTGTGTGTGTGTGTGTGTGTGTGTGTGGATATGTGTATAGGAGGGGTAAAAGGAGAATAGGGTTGAAGAGTGGTCCACTCAACACTAGATTTAGACTACCCCTTAGTACTACACATTATATATTACGTACAACTTATATTTGAATACAAGAAAATGGTCGAAACTGTGTGGGGTTTACAAAGGTACATTTGAGTCTTAGTTTTCAGTATTTTTTTGACATCAAAATTATGATTTTTAAAAGATCGAACTCATTATGTTACCCTCGCAAAAGTTACATGATTCCGAGCATTATTGATCAGTAATTTCTTTGACATAAATCGGAACACGAAAGTTAAGACCGACAACCTGGCAAAATATTAAACTGGATTATGTCCCTTTTGTCAATTTCTGCTGACAAATCGTCTCTGTGCTATATTATTATACTGATGAGTATTGTAGATAACAGTAGAAGCCGTCCAATCTAAGTCTAAGTCTAGAAACTTCCCAATCCTTTCTAATCTACGATAAGACCTGGTATTTGTTGACCCCTTCAGTCATATTTGAATAAGAATTTAATGCCACCGGATAGGTATTATTCACCGACAGGTTAAAATAATTCAGAGTCGGAAAGCCTATATCGTGAACGTAGAAGATAATAAATACGTCCATGGACGATCGGCACAGGTATAATCTCTTAAAAAGTCAAGTGATTCTGAGCATGGTCAAAGACTTCGATGAATGATAACATAATATTATTTTAGCGTTGTGTTCATTCATAACCCAACTCTACACATACGTGATTGTACTGGCTTTGATATATTGAAGCAATACCAAAAATGGCATGAGTGTGAATACAAAAAGACGCCTAACAGTTAACTTGTACTGAATATAACTAGATCTGGGCTGCATGGTAGTTAATAAACCATTGTAAAACACATTGATGTGATGAAACAGTAGAAATGCTTTAAGACCCATAAGACCAAAGTGATAATCTCATCTTTTAAGCAATTGTAATGTACGTATACATCTTATTTTATATTATTATTATTATTATTATTATTATTATTATTATTATTATTATTATTATTATTATTATTATTATTATTATTATTATTATTATTATTATTATTATTATTATTATTATCTATGAGTAAAAAAACGACTCGATTTCGTCCTTGACGGCCGTTTCTACACACAATGCGTTTCGTCCAACTGCATTTAGAAACAGCTAAATTTGAGTCGTTTTTTACTCATTTTTATATGCTCCGAATTGTTACTTTAATTTACAGAAAACTGTCTCAACTACAGGACATCCATCAATACTTTTATATATATATATATATATATATATATATATATATATATATATATATATATATATAATATACATACATACATACAACATACATACATATATATATATATATATATATATATATATATATATATATATATACATACATATATATATTATATATATATATATATATATATATATATATATATATATATATATATGAGTGTTGGTGGGTACTTGTAGGTACGAGAGTGCTCGATAACGTTGGCTAGAGCTAATGTAAAATAAAAATGGAGTCACTCACATTTATATATGGCCGAAACACATATTTCTGTGGTCTTCATCCACGACGTCGCAAAGATCGGGTTGTGGCATATTTCTTTTGGAGTTCTGTAAGGCAAGGAGGGGCAGTGTTTTCCAGACAGCAATAAATTAAGACACATACTTTGAATTTGACCCTTTTCACAACGGGCAGCTAGCGTAATCTTCGAAGGAGAGGTGTAGCAGAGTCAAACCTCCGCCTTCGTAAGACCAATCTGGCATCATTAATTTGGACCGTTTGCAGCCGCCTGAGCTTATTTTCCGAGACACCAAACAACAGAGCATTACTGTAATCCAGCTTTGAAAATAAAAGAGAAACGACAAGTTTCTTGGTAACATCATCAGAAAGAATATGTCGAATAGATCAAATTTATTTCAACTGACATCTTAATGACTAGATCATTGATATAATTTGGTGGTCCATCGACAGTTCTGAATCTGATATGCTCCAAGACTTTTTACCTTGTCAACAATACCTTTTCACACCTCTCCTACTTTCCATATCTTATCGTTCCAAAATATTCTGTTCCCTACATATTTCACCTCCGTTTTATCCTCATTCAGCCTTAGCCTGTTCCTAACCATCCAATCCATTACACCCAGTACACATTTTTCACATGTACTTATGCCATTTTGTAAGTTTTCGGTACATTCAGATCCAAACAAGCGGGTGTCATCAACATATTGGTGGTAGGACAAGCCAAAGCCCCTGATAACCTTTGAAAGTTGATGTATGTAGAGAGCAGTCCAAGAACTGACCCTTGTGGGACACCACATAATTTGATCAGACTTCAAACTAGTTGCAACTACAATTTGTTGACTATCTAATGAATACAATTTAAACCAACTAAGTGCCATACCGGAATGCCGAAAGTTATTTCTAAATGTTTTAACATTAAGTCGTGATCGATAGTGTCAAAAGCTGCTGATAAATCAAGAAGGTTAAAACGTGTGCAGGAACCCTTATCGATGATTTGAACAGAATCCTTTACAACCCTGACAAGAGTAGTTTTGGTCGAATATGGTTTTCTCTGTAGGCAGACTGAATGGTTTCTTCCGTAAAATGAATTTTAAGTGAGCTAGAAGTTGTTTTAATACCTATTTTCAAAAATTTTTGATAAGAAGGGAAGTATAGAGACAAGACGATAGTTTTTTTTTAGATTTTCTTTGTCAAGATAAGTTTTTTCAATAAGAGTTTAACATACGTAATTTTGTAGATATCAGGCATGAAACCCAGCTTAAGCGATTTATTCATGATGAGAATGATGGATGGTATTAATTCGCTTATTCATACTTTTAAAATGTCGGTTTCAATCGGATCTAACTCACAGTTTTTCGAAGCAGCCGAGAGAATACAGTCTTTGACTCCACTCTCGCTGACTTCAATAAACTATGAAAAACCGTCTCCAGAAAACAGTTCAAAATTTGTATCTGAAGGATACGTTTCTTATTTGTTTCTAATCAATTACATTTTTTCTTTGAAATATTGGCCAAAACAGGTGGGGAAGTAATCTTTGGAAAGTTTAGTTGGAAAACGTTTTTAATTTTCTTTACCTAGCAGTTCATTTGAATCAACGGGAATAGTGGGAATCAACGTACTTCTTGTCCATTCTTCTAGTATAAGATGTTGAATAACCGTACCAGGAAATTTAACCTTTCATCTCCAAGTGATTTCCAGACTTCTGCTGGTATCTCGTCTGGTCCAACTGCTTTCCCCTTTTCATCTTGCGCACTGCATCCCACAACTCGTTCTCGCTTATCTCATCTACTATTTTCTCTTTAGGTTGTATAACTGCACATCTCCTCTCCTTGTCATTCTCTTCATTCATGAGGTGCTCGTAGTATGTTTTCCATCTTTCTCGAATCTCTTCATCTTTGTCCAATATTCTTCCATTCTGTAACTTACGTAAGTTCATCTCTTTGAGCAAATTCAAGCACCGTCACGATCAATGTAGCAGCGAGACGTTTAGTTTCCTCAAGCAAGCATAATATCGTAACAGTGGTAAAAAAAAAAGAAGAAAAATGGAAAATTTAGGAAACGTTCAAAACAGGAAAAGATCAGGAAGCCAGAGCAATGTTATACGTGACAATGGTCAGGACTTATTGGCATTGCATACTATTGTTTGTTTCAAAATTTAATTGCTTGCAGTTTCCTTAATTTCGTATCCACCATCTGACAGATTTGCGTGATACTTTGCATGCTTTTAAAAAATGATTAAAAAAAGACAAACAAACAACCGAACAAACAGCATTATGAAATTAAACGATGAAACCTGTCATTGTGCAATGGCAAATCCCTTTGTTATTGTGGTGTTTTTATTAAATCACACCCGAGTAACAGAATTTTACTGTAATGACGTATCAATTAACATGATCCCCCCCCCCCCCCCCCCCCCCCCCCCCCGCTAAGTTCTGAAAGTGCACGTTCACGTGATTTTTAATATGACATTAGGCTGTGTTCAATGAACACTATAAAGCTGCATAATTTTGGAACTGAGCTTCTCCGAAGTTGTTACGTATGGTTTTAACATTACTAATTAATTGATTAGTTGTCTCAAACAGTTAATTCAAACAACTTTTTTTTTAAAGACAAAAAAAAAAAAAAAAAAAGGTTAAATAGCGCACGCTTGAGTTTTGAACTGAACCATATAATCGAATCATCACACTGGCGGATTATCCAAATGAGGGCTCAATTTCGGAAGAATTAAATTTGTCAAATTATAATATAATAATAGAGTTTGAGGAATAACGTAAATCAGGAATTCATCTTTTACATAGGAGTTCATCTCTCATTTGGCAATGCTAACAATTGAGATGAAACACTCCAAGCAAAGATATGATTTTGTTAAAATTAATTTTTGAAAACAACAAAGTTGGAGAACAATATTCCTAATGAAATAATATGTTTAAATCATATCCGACACGAGCAAAGTGTAATCTTTTCAAATTATTTCATTCATGGCAAGCATGTCAGGAATGAAACGCAATTCTTTTCTAATCATATTCGCATGTCCTCAATGAACTCCCGTCCTTGTAGTGCATTTGAAAAAAAAACAACATTTGGGTACTTTGTCGATCCATTGTAGGGTTCTAGGTATGGTGGATGGATTAGATATCACCGTGTGTGCTGGGCCGGCTCATCCAGGTCACAAATCGAAGACAAGGTAGGTACTTGAAAAACACCTTGAAGCCTTAAGTCTTAAGTAAGCGCTTTTGGATGCAGAGAGATGATTAAGATTAAGAGTAGACAGAAAGGAAAGTAGGCCCTAAGAAAATAGTATGTTACAGAGCCAAGCAAAGTAGATGGAAAAAATCCTCAAGGAGAAAAGCAACAATTTTCTCAAGTGAGGAACTAAATCGAGTAAGGCTGACATTTTAAAATGCACTAGATTTCTCTTTTCTGCATTTTTCTGTCAGCTTTGATCATCATCATCATGATAGTAAAAATAATAATGGCAATAATAATGATAATCCTTAATAATTCAAAAGGATCTAAAAGTGATATACTTCAATAATATTACGTATGATAATAGTGATGACGATAATAATAATAATAATAATAATAATAATAATAATAATAATAATAATAATAATAATAATAATAATGATAATGATAATAATAATAATAATAATAACAGTAATATCATCATCAGTATGAAGTGAGTAGAAAGTGCCAGAAGACAATAGAGAATAAAAAAAATTTTCGCGCGGTGGTGGGGTTTGAACCTGCGACCTTATTGGTACGACAACTCCGCCTGGCAGGTGAGAGCGTGGCTTACGTGTGAGCTATCCCCGAACACAAATATTCGTTTCAAACCCAAAAGTCATTTCTAGATCCTCTCTCACCCACTTCTTGAGACCGCCGATTCGTTCACCACCATCGCTAAGTAATTTTGACCAGCAGTTAGCTTAATAGCCATATTTCATCACAAACATATAACATAGAAACGATTGAGACATTGAGTATGCTCCGTGTATGGGGTGAATTTTTAATTCAGAAAAGTGAGTGGAGCAGGCACTTATGTTGGTATACAACAAGGTATGAAGTGAGTAGAAAGTGCCAGAAGACAATAGATGAATAAAAAAAATTTTCGCGGCGGTGGTGGGGTTTGAACCTGCGACCTTATTGGTACGACAACTCCGCCTGGCAGGTGAGAGCGTGGCTCTACCGTGTGAGCTATCCACGAACACAAAAATATTCGTTTCAAACCAAAGTCATTTCTAGATCCCTCTCTCACCACTTCTTGAGACCGCCGATTCGTTCACCACCATCGCGAAGTAATTTGACCAGCAGTTAAGCTTAATGCACAATATTTCATCACAAACATATAACATAGAAACGATTGAGACATTGAGTATGCTCCGGTGTATGGGGTGAATTTTTAATTCAGAAAAGTGAGTGGAGCAGGCACTTATGTTGGTAACAACAAGGTATGAAGTGAGTAGAAAAGTGCCAGAAGACAATAGAGAATAAAAATTTTTTCGCGGCGGTGGTGGGGTTTGAACCTGCGACCTTATTGGTACAACTCCGCCTGGCAGGTGAGAGCGTGGCTCTACCGTGTGAGCTATCCACGAACACAAAAATATTCGTTTCAAACCCAAAGTCATTTCTAGATCCCTCTCTCACCCACTTCTTGAGACCGCCGATTCGTTCACCACCATCGCGAAGTAATTTTGACCAGCAGTTAAGCTTAATAGCCAATATTCTCATCACAAACATATAACATAGAAACGATTGAGACATTGAGTATGCTCCGGTGTATGGGGTGAATTTTTAATTCAGAAAAGTGAGTGGAGCAGGCACTTATGTTGGTAACAACAAGGTATGAAGTGAGTAGAAAAGTGCCAGAAGACAATAGAGAATAAAATTTTTTTCGCGGCGGTGGTGGGGTTTGAACCTGCGACCTTATTGGTACGACAACTCCGCCTGGCAGGTGAGAGCGTGGCTCTACCGTGTGAGCTATCCACGAACACAAAAATATTCGTTTCAAACCCAAAGTCATTTCTAGATCCCTCTCTCACCCACTTCTTGAGACCGCCGATTCGTTCACCACCATCGCGAAGTAATTTTGACCAGCAGTTAAGCTTAATAGCCAATATTCTCATCACAAACATATAACATAGAAACGATTGAGACATTGAGTATGCTCCGGTGTATGGGGTGAATTTTTAATTCAGAAAAGTGAGTGGAGCAGGCACTTATGTTGGTAACAACAAGGTATGAAGTGAGTAGAAAAGTGCCAGAAGACAATAGAGAATAAAATTATTTTTTTTTAATATAAAAAATAAAATTTAAAATTTTTTTTTAATTTTTAAAATATTTTTGTGTTCGTGGATAGCTCACACGGTAGAGCCACGCTCTCACCTGCCAGGCGGAGTTGTCGAAATAAGGTCGCAGGTTCAAACACCACCGCGAAACATTTATATCTTAATGTCATCTGGCACTTTTGACACTCAACCTGTGTTACCAACATAAGTGCTCTCACTCACTTTGAATAAAAATTAGCCCTAACGAAGCATACTATGTTCAACGTTCAAGCAATAGATTGGATGAGAATATTGGTTTTAATAACTGCGTCAAAATTTTCGCGAATGGTGGTGAACTAATCGCGTTCAAGAAGTGATTTAGAGGGATCTAGAATGATTTGGTTTTGACGATATTTTTGTGTTCGTGGATCTCACACGTAGACAACGTCTCAATGCAGCGAGTTATCGTACCAATAAGTCGCAGGTCAAACTCACACCGCCGCAAAAATATTATTATTCTTATAGTTTTGGCACTTTTCTACTCATTCATACCTTTGATACAACATAAGTGCTGCTACACTCACTTATCTGAATTAATATCATCATCCTGATGAGAGCGAATGCTCGAAACAATATTGTAGAAGTTGATCACAATTATATTTTAAATATTCTATAAATAGCTCCTTTTATAAAAAAGTTGAGCACTATTATTTCATGGTTTTTTTCTTTTTATATATATATATAATATATAAACACACACACACACACACACACACACACACACTCGTATATAAAGTTTACATCATTCAGAATGATTTCTCAAAATGTCAGTTACCGCGCAGTGTAAAAACCAAATCCATCTATACCTCTTCTTTCTGTCTCTCATGGGTAACGAAACGTGCATACATAATCATCAATGAGCCACACCCTGTATTGTTAATAAGAAAGCGTAGGTGCCCCGGGCTCTAACGGGTTCGACCTCATTCCAAGTCCAGATTTCTCCCACCCGGGATAAATCCAACCAACCGCCCTTGCCTTCTTCTTGGACTTCAAGCGTCGCTGGTCACTCACTGGTCTGACCGGTTTGAGCATGGGTGGACAAAGTGTCATGTCCACTTGATTTTATAAGAATGGGTTGGGAAATGAAAGGGAAGAGAGAAGAGAGAGAGAAAAAAAAACCAGTTTGTAATGTTCCGCAGCGCTGACCCTACAATGAGACGGCGAGACATTCTGTTTCCGTGTTATGGCAATTATGTTTGCATAGTCGAATTGTTGACCCTACTCAGGGCTTTTGCATTCCATGACTCATGATGGAATCTCTGAGTGATCAATGTACGACGATCTACCGTCTTGACAGAAAAAAATATAAGCTCTTAGAGCATGGTGTTCGTAAGTTCTATATAAAAGCAATCCTATACTCAAAATTTATAAATTCAAGAGAAATCCTAAGCACGTATGTTCAAGTGGCGTCGACATACCGTTCCAAGAAGAAAAACTCAAGCTAATTTGAGCGTGGTTAGTGACCGGGTGTGGGCAATTATAGCAAATTCTGGCCCTGACTTTTAACTTGTAAATTATTCTCAAGTATTAATGAGTACCTGCATGGCTTTATATATAGATAAATTATCATAGAAGGTCATGGCACATGACTATATGGGCAGTTGTGGATACTCTCATAATGCAAATAAGAACAAGGTAAGTTTCAATAGACTAATATTTTGATAAACTGAGAGAAGAATCAAAATGACGTGCTTGGCAAATGAATGTTTAACCAGTTAACTGCCGTACATCTTGGCAAAAACTCTCAAACCTGGGATCTCTCGATGTCCCAGGTTTGAGACTTTTTGCCAAGATGAGGCTCATTTAAATTGATCGATTATTTGATGGATGAGTTTTCTGGCGGCCAAATTTTTAAATACACGGCCTTCCTGAGTACGACAGTTACCTAGTTGAAAGAGCCATGAAATACCGTGGAAATAAGTGACACAATAGGGAACAGGCGCTGGTGTAAGATTGAAAAAGTATGTTTGAAAGAAGAGCAAGAACAAAACGGTAAAAAAAAAAACATACCTCCCCTCCTGAGTAACGATAACGAAGAGGTATGAGGTTCGAAACCCAGTCGAGGCAAGCTGATCTTTTTGGGTGTTTTTTTTTCTCTTGTATTTTTCTTTCTTGCTTTGTCTGACACTGTTTCATACACACTTGTTCAGATCTTCATCTCACTGCAACATGCCAATTGTTCGTGTCCTTTATTTTAAAAATGGCAACTATTTTTGATTGATGCTTTTAATCTTAATCACAAAACAGAAATTTATTTGAAATTATCCACTCTTCTTATCCTACTTACCATGACCTCGTCCCAAAATGACTCGCTTTCAAGTAAAATCACTAAACAGTAAGTCATTCTATATCCTTGCATATTTAAGGCAATGTAAGTAAAATTGTGACCAGCCATAAAATCCAACTCTAAATGAAATATACAATTCAGATAATAATAAAAAGTTGATAGATCGGAAATATTTATGGGTATTGAATCCCAAAAGGTTGTAAAATGATTAATTATAAACATCGAACTTACATCATCTACTAAATAGTTACAAAATTAATGTCCCATTGTTTCATGCAATTAATATCGTTTCCCTGAATTTGCAAACTATAGCAAAAATGTTAAAATGTTTTATATCGAAGTCTATTATTTTGATAATATATCCAAAAGCACTAGAGAAAGCAATGAATGTCTCATATCTGGTTCTAAATGATTTCATATATTTATCCATAGGTGGTGTCCACATAATGAGACAACGATCAATCAATCAATCACAATCAAGTCTATACATTTCGTGGGAAATTGATGTAAGGATCTTTGTAGAGTAGTCGAATAATATATATTATATATATATATATATATATATATATATATATATATATATATATATGTATATATATATATATATATATATATATATATATATATATATGCGTGTGTGTGTGTGTGTGACCAACCGCCTCAAAACAGTAATACGTCGGGGTGATTTAATTCTAGAAACTGAGAGTGTAGTTTTAAAAATAATTAAAGTGACAATTTTTTAAAATTCATATTTACATTTTGGTCATTTTAACTTTAAAAAAACTTTTTTGGCATCTGGTTCACCCCGAAAAAATACGTCGGAGTGATTTAATTACCAGAAACTGAGATTGTAGTTTTAAAAATATGAGAAATAGATACAAATTAAAGTAAAACATTGGGCTAGACAATCTACTGTTTTTATCGCTTTCATGCATGTTGTACCCATTGGGAGTTATAGACTTGCTAAAAAAGAATAAATGATTGGAAAAAATAAAAAATAAGTAAGTATGCCTACACCAAAAGCCCCAAAACCCCATGTGTATTCCCATAGAAATAAATAGATACAAATAAAATAAATAAATAAAATAAAAAAGAGAGGAAAAAAAGAACACTAGTCCATTCAAGGTTCTTACACTCTTGTGTAGTTGGAGAGAGATATAATTACAAGGTACATGTGCGCTTTATCTCCATCCATTTGGAAAAATTGAAAGGGAATAAGTGGTGTGATTACACTGGACAGGTAGGCTCTGAATTCAATAGGGACAACTCAAGAGTCTTCCACGAAGTGAAATGCATTGTCCTCAAATGGAGGACCTAACTTAATATTTTTATTTTTGAGTTGGAAAGATGTAAGGATGTGAAAAAACCTAAAACTTTTTAAAAAGTTGGTAAATGTTAAGCTGGATAAATGAATGAAGTCATTTTTTGTTTGGTCATTAGATACATACTGATTTTGCTTTTATAGACATGTTAATCTTCAGCGCCTAAACCAGCGAGTTGAAGAAGGGAGATAGATTGATCAATAGACAGACAACTAGATAGATTAATAGAGAGCAATGGAAAAGGGAGAGAGAGAGAGAGAGAGAGAGAGAGAGAGAGAGAGAGAGAGAGAGAGAGAGAGAGAGAGAGAGAGAGAGAGTGGTAGTTGAGGGAAATAACTCATGGATAGATAGATAGGGAGATAGATATATAAATAGATAAATACATAGTAGATAGATAGATAGATAGATAGATAGATAGATGATAGATAGATAGATAGATAGATAGATAGACACACAGAAAGATGGATAGATATATAAATAGATAGATATATAAATAGATAGATAGATAGATAGATTATAGATAGAGATAAATAGATAGATTGATAAATACACAGCAGAACAATGTAGAAAGACAGCGGAAGATAAAAAGTGGTAGTTTATAGAAAGGAAACTCAAATTGAGAGAAAACAAAAGAAAGAAAGGGAGAGCGAGCGAGAGAGAGAGAGAGAGAGAGAGAGAAAGAGAGCGAGAGAGAAAAGAGAGAGATAGATAGATAGAAAGATAGAGAGAGAGATAGATAGATAGAGAGAGAGAAAGAGAGAGAGAGAGAGAGAGAGAGAGAGAGAGAGGTGTGGCGTAGTTGCACACATATGTAATGGCTTATGATCGCATAGTGGTGTTTTTCATAGATGGTAGTATTATCCTTTGCGTCGTGTTGTAGATGTTAATAATGACGAAAGAGTTCAGGGTCCGGTGATGATAATTGAATGCACAACATCAAGACATTCAAATAAAAGTCCAGATTCCAAGTTTCATTTCTTACAGTTTTATTTGTTTGTGATAAATTCAAAATCCAAATCATGATAAATTCCAAATCCAAATCAAATAGCATGGTCATAATTCAATCAGTTTCATAAATTCCAAATCCGTAAAATCAGTCCACATGTAAAGTCAATTTTGCCTAAGTAACCATTTTCTATATACGTGAAATATTTCTAAGTCCGAAAAAGCAAATAAATGATGGTGAGCACAAAAGGTTTAAAGTGTGCAGCTCATGGTCAAGTTGAATCAGAATCATAATCCCGTTTTCCTCGAAACATCCTCTTTTATCCCTATCAAAAATTTACCCACAGTTCCATTGTTTCCACGCCCCCTTGCAGTTTTGACAGTTCCCTGTCAGTCTATAATCCAACCCCTAAGAGTAAGACCAAATCATAATCAAACCTGAAACGTCAATTCCTACATATTGATGTTAAACCCCGCCTTTTATGATATAACATTATTTTGATAAATGCCCCTTTCACCTGTTTCAACACCCCTAAACCAATTTAAGAATGATTGATTAAATAGTACTCAACATGATAACCTGTCCAGTAACTTTGACATAAAAACTGCCCAAACCTATCATGCATGGACCAAGTTTAACTGATATGCCTGCATTATGTACTCACTAAACCCATTTGCTGATATATAATTGACAGTTTGCACCAAATGTCTTAGATAACCTTTTGCATAGGCTTACTCTCTTACATACGCCCCTTTCTTAGAATTTAAATTGACTTAAAACAATTTCAATTAAAAAAAAAAAAAACAGTAAGAGATTAAATATATATGTAATGTCGAATTAAAATGTAATAAACAAATGTAAGAAATAGTCTATTTAAAAAAAATGATAAATACTTATACCAGTTAAATATTTTAAAACTTTAAATTTTAAATTCTAAAACACCAAAGTTGATTACAACATTCATATATATATTGATTATAGGTTTTAAAGTATTAAATTCACAAACATCAAATTTGATTACAACATCTAAATAGATATATATCGATTATAGATTTTTTTTTTCTCACATTACAACATCAACAGTAAGGTATCTATCATTTAAAAGTGATTAAAATTTAAATTTACCAACACCAAAATTGATTAAAACATTTATATATTTATCAATTATACTTTTAAGGTATTACAACATCGACAGTAAGATATCAATTAATTAAAAGTTCAAAGAAAAATTATCTTTTCACCTTAAATTTCACCTTCATAGCAATAAAAGTGTTTAATTCTCGTCATCTCCCATCACACATAAATATTATTGCGTGAAAAAGGATGGTTCAGTTTCCATTTGTGATATACTCACGTTGAATTATTCAATCTCAAATTCAACTCTATACGACATGGGTGATAATCTCAGCTTCCATGTATGTCTACTCATTTCCTGACATATCAAAACCAGTACCTTGTATATTCCCTTATATTGTATGATTCCATTTAAACAACATTATTACATTAATTCCTACTTATAATATGTGGTACAAATAATGTATTATAGACATCTAGATCCATATACGAAGGATTACATTTCAATTAGTAATAAAAAAAAATATTTAAAAATAAATCATAATAATAGCATTATCATCATTTTAAAATTCAAGGTAAAGTTATTATCATTCATTGTTCATTGTTGATGTTTCAATTTTTTTAAGCTTTTTAAGTCATCAAGGTGTAGTTTACAACTACATTGATATCAAATTGTTCTTTGTGGTCATCCATCAGAGGTCACATTTCTCAGTAATCCGTTCGTTTTGAGAATGGTCATCCTGTAAAAATTGTCAGTAATTGTTAATTAAGTCATTGTCTCCATTTAGAATGAGTTTTCATGTCATGAAAAAAAATATATCAACTATAAGAGTTGAGGTGATTGTATCTAGTCTACGTGTTGCATTGTTGTGGTCACTGAATAGCCCAAGTGTCATAAATTCACTTTATTTATTGTTAATTAATTAAAAACTTTTTCCTCTGTAAATGTCTTCGAATTATCACCATAATGTCTTCACATTCAAATATTTAGTGTTTAATAAATAATCAGACATTAGTCTGTCCGACTTGTTCACATCACATATTTAGTGTTTAGTAAATAATCAGTCATTAGTCTGTCCGACTTATTCATATTTAGTACAGTGTAAATAACTAAATAAGTAAAATCTAACACAGTATGTGATTGTGGGCTGTTACTAAAGTGACCAACTTTTGCAATTAGTGTGTTGTATTTGTTCGAGTCTTTTGAATTTGGGACGAAAAAAGACTCTACAGGTAGCAAACGTATGCTTAACCTGTTGGGTTGTTTCTTGGTCTTGTGACGTCGCTGTAATCCATTCATCTCCGGCATCTGGGTCGATTCTCCTCGTAGATATTTGTGGTTGTCTCGTGTATACGTTGAATCTCATTGTAGATGAAATTGTAAAAAAATTCAAGATTAACTGTGTGCGAGAAGTTTGACTTATCCAGCAAGTCAAAAGAAAGTTGTGAACTCAGCCATGTGTTGACAAAGAGTTCGTGTGTAGTAGTCGACAGAGGTCGTGTGTTGTAATAGAGCAGTAAAGTTAGGTGCCCCAAACGTAAACAATAACAAGTCGCTAGTGATTTCCGTTAGGGACCGGAATAATTTACGCACCATATAGGTCTCCCAATTTTGTAGTTTGAGTTGTAGGCAATACACTTTCAGTATTGAAAATATGTTTACATAAAATCTAACAGTTGCAGAAATAATAATATAAGGCTAAATTATTATGAAAATCAGGCTCAGAATAATTCTCGTTTTGTTCACACCAGCGCAATAATTTGCTCTGGTCTAAAAATAGATAGACTGTAACTTTTGATAAATTTTAGAAAATTTTACCTTTTGTTCCATAAAATATCCATATCTAGACATTATTTGATGCATGATCGAGTATTTATGAATATGTGTTTCTTTTGCCACCTAACAGCCAAATTTTAAAGGTTATTTTTTTCTATTATTTACATTGGAACGTGAGCTGTCAAGACAGGAACATGTGGTTTGCCACGTGCTTCTCGACCTTTGTTTACGTTTGGGGCACCTAACTTTACTGCTCTATTGTCTGTGTTTGTTGATCGAGTTTTGATGAGGTGGCATGTGAGTACACACCAGGTAGATGATGTAATCTGTAGAGTACCGGTGGGTGACGTGAGTCCAAACACCAGGTAGATGATGTAACAATAACGTAGTCTAGTAGTGTATGTAGTAGGGTCGAATAAGGTCAACAATATTTTCGTTATTTGAACGCAGGTTGTTGAATATCATACGATAATGAATCCAAGGAAATCGCTCATGTGGCGTTTTGCGATACTTTTTCCTGCATTGTCTTATATACATATATAGCCTTTATCTTTTACAATGATACTAAGACAGGCTTTATTATAATATTCAATGTTTATAAGTTGTAGATATGGGTGCTGCACACTTGTGTATTGACATAAGTTTAAATTTGAATACGCTCACCACTGCATATGAAGGAAGTAGTATTGTTCACAATTGGACATCATTTTTGTAAAAACAATCGTATCTTGAACGTTTATGTAATTATTGACATCGTACATCGTTGGGTATTGTTGTCGTAGAAGTAAATACAAGTAATCCTATTGTTCAATAAAGAATGTAAATATAAAAAGGTTCATGGAAGAAATCTGTGTTGATACAGATATTATTTTATGAATTCTGTCAAGTTTGTATAAGTTGAAAGGTACGATGTAATTGAGGTTGCTGTGTATTTGTAGTCTGTAGATTGTGTTGATTCTGGACGTATCAATGGCGTAGTGTTTTGTCGATATGTTTACTCCATTTCAAGGTATTCGTGGATAGACCAAAGGGATTAGGACATTTCCCGACCTCTGTTGTGGTTGTGTTTGAGTTGGCTCTGTCGTTGCCATCAGCGTTCCCGTTATGACTGATGTTTTCAAGTGTCCTCTTTCGTGATGACTGTATAATGTTTTAGTGTAAACACTACTTCTACCTTTGATTAACTCGAATTATTCCCCTTAGAAAATCCCTAATTTAATGAACTATGATCTTGTTTATTTTATCATTATTATTGGTGTTATCGTAGCACTTCCTACCATTTCAATTTATTGCTGAATGATTACACACTTAAGATTTGACAATTGAACATAACTTCTTCTTCAACTCAGTTACAAATTTTATGATATAAATGTTAAATTCAAACCACGCAGTAAATATTGATTACAATTACAACAGCAAATTGATAGGAGAAAAAGATGATAATCAAAATATTCGCAGTAACAATATACACTCTGCTCAATAAAAATTCAATGTCTCACACCTTTGCCCTCGGCTTATAATAATATTCATATAACTCATTGCGATGTAATCTCGCGCCTCTTAATATAGCATTGATAAATGTGTGCGTTTAACCACGCGCCTCGTATTTATAAAAATTCACCGCCTTCTGCATCATTTCATAATGTTAAACCATGCGCTTTAATCAAACCCAAAATAAAATATTCCCGAACGCCTCATTCCTGCGTCTCGTAATTTAAATCGTGTGCACTTTAATTACCGCGTCTTACATCACTGCGCTTATTTACCCACTATGCATATACAGCATTTTACCATATGGTTACTTATAATTCGCTGATTCTTAACAAGTTAACCACTTGTGTCACAAATATTATCAGCTCACATGACATGATAATTCATTTTCAATATTTTGTTATTCTTCCGTAATAACATTTTAACTCCAATTACAAGACATCAGTCTTTCATAATAATTAATACTCCGTCATTGTATTTATATTATCTCCTTTTCATTCTCCGACTTTAAATCAAAAGTCCGTTATTCCGTTATACTGAGAATATTGCTCCTTTAAAAAAAATTACGACGAAACGCATTTCAAAACAAAACAAAACATGACAACGATTGACTCATATTCCGCATAAATCATTTCAACTTAATTTCCAGTGATAAAATCCAAATGTCTTATGTAATCTATTATAACGCCATGTCTCATTACACAAGTAAATAAGCTCTGTTGTCGATTACTTGGCTGCGTTAACCACACATTAATTACCAAGAAAACAAACAGATATAAAACTTTGCTCTTTGTCATGAACCCATGAATCTCAAAGAGTCAATATCAACCCACCAATTCATCCCTACCGACGGGAGAAAAATATAATCAATGATGTTGTAATATAACAATAAATACCATAAGACATTTTTCAATTATCAAAACTTATAATTTACGTGTTGTTATTGCCATCATCTTCTTGAGTCATTTTGACAGAAAATAAAACGTAACAACATTAAAGAATGACCAACTGTCATGTAATTCCAACAATAACAGACAAAAATTGAAATAAAAATCGACACATCTTTGTTACTGATATTAACAAAACATTGCCATCAACGGTACAAATTAATATTCGAAGAACTATTCCGAAACGCTTGATTGTAAGTAAACGCATTTTCATTTATTTTGAAAAATAAAACGCACTAAAATATTCATTTAAATTCTGCAATTTTTATTTTCATCTCTCTCTCTTCTTTTTAATTAAATAAAATACGTATAGCATCAATGCGTTATTATTATTATTATTATTATTATTATTATTATTATTTTGTCGTTCTATAATATATTGTTTTCACTTTTTAAATATAATATATTGCCCTATATATCTATATTTTTTTTAAATTTCCTTTTCTATCTGTGACTCTTAATTTAAATATTATTTAGTATATATTTTTTTAAATATCGTCTTTTGTCAGAATTTTAGGAATCATCTATAATTTCAATATTTTTTTTCATATTTCAATACAAAATAATTACACTAATTCACCTTCAAAATTGATATCCATTTTCTTTCCCAAATAAAACTATTTTCCTATCTGTTCACAATTTTTCACTTCAAAATTCGAGTCTCACAAAAACTTCAATAGATGTTAACAGTATACATTTCTTGTGTATCCATGGTTCGGAATAATAACATCTTTACATCCTGGTATCACGGCTCCAAATAAGATGCATAATGTGGCGTAGTTGCACACATATGTAATGGCTTATGATCGCATAGTGGTGTTTTTCATAGATGGTAGTATTATCCTTTGCGTCGTGTTGTAGATGTTAATAATGACGAAAGAGTTCAGGGTCCGGTGATGATAATTGAATGCACAACATCAAGACATTCAAATAAAAGTCCAGATTCCAAGTTTCATTTCTTACAGTTTTATTTGTTTGTGATAAATTCAAAATCCAAATCATGATAAATTCCAAATCCAAATCAAATAGCATGGTCATAATTCAATCAGTTTCATAAATTCCAAATCCGTAAAATCAGTCCCCATGTAAAGTCAATTTTGCCTAAGTAACCATTTTCAATATACGTGAAATATTTCTAAGTCCGAAAAAGCAAATAAATGATGGTGAGCACAAAAGGTTTAAAGTGTGCAGCTCATGGTCAAGTTGAATCAGAATCATAATCCCGTTTTCCTCGAAACATCCTCTTTTATCCCTATCAAAATTTTACCCACAGTTCCATTGTTTCCACGCCCCCTTGCAGTTTTGACAGTTCCCTGTCAGTCTATAATCCAACCCCTAAGAGTAAGACCAAATCATAATCAAACCTGAAACGTCAATTCCTACATATTGATGTTAAACCCCGCCTTTTATGATATAACATTATTTTGATAAATGCCCCTTTCACCTGTTTCAACACCCCTAAACCAATTTAAGAATGATTGATTAAATAGTACTCAACATGATAACCTGTCCAGTAACTTTGACATAAAAACTGCCCAAACCTATCATGCATGGACCAAGTTTAACTGATATGCCTGCATTATGTACTCACTAAACCCATTTGCTGATATATAATTGACAGTTTGCACCAAATGTCTTAGATAACCTTTTGCATAGGCTTACTCTCTTACAAGAGGGAGAGAGAGAGAGAGGGGAGGGGGGGGGGGGGCAACTTTATTTACGGAGCAGAGAATGTTGAAGAGAAAAAGAGATGAAAATCACATGGGACTCTCAGCATGTGGGAAAATATGAAAAGAACCACTACTGAAAGAATGTCAAAAGAGTGAATTTTTCTTAAGATGAAATGAAAGATACTAGATACTCTGAAGCTCGTGGGTATGTGAGTATCACATTCAATTATAGATCACAGTCAAATTCATACTAAGCTGTTCGAACCCCCATCGCCGCCGCGAAATTTTTTTATTCTCTATTATCTTCTCGCACTTTCCTACTCACTTCATCTCTTGTTGCTAGAAGCTCAGAACTGTAGAAAGTAATGAACAAAAAATATTAATATGACAGCTTCGAACAAGAACAAGAACAAAATACCAAATATGGAACGTTTTGGGCTCAAAGCCCTTTTACAGCCAATAATAAAACACATCAAAAACATGTATACATCACTTAAAATCCAGACAGACGGCAGATAATTATTTTGCGCATGTTGTCATCATTTCAAGGTCTGTTTACTTGCATTGATACTATAGTAAGTATTTGGGCTCAATCTTTTTGTATTTTAAGGAGGGAGGGAGGGGAGGGGGGGGGGGGTGGTGGAGGTGTAAAGGTATTGGATTCATTTTCGTTCCTTTTCCCTTTTTTTTTCGTTTCATCTTATGCTCGAAGTGATTAGAATTCAAATCTGCACGAATTTTCAGGCCTGACAACAGAACGCAACAGTGAGTTTGATTTAACATTGTCGTAATAGGGAAGAAAAGTCGTGACATCAAACCCTCTACTATTTTGATTCCTAAATCCTTGGGAAAGTTTATGAAACCAGTCCTTCGGAGTACTAAGAATGAAGACTTTACATAAAGGTGGCATTAACTCTTTTAGTAGCAGGATGAATATGCAGATTCTTAGGATTACGGGACGTAAAAGAGTGATGATGGATTATATTTATTGACGACTAGCATTTATTTAGACTATAAAATAAGTCACCATTACTCTGAAAGCAGAAGATCATTTACACAATGTATGAATTCATTTCCCTGGAAGAATTTTACACTTCCAGTGTAATAGGAACCAGTTTTTTTACATCACGCATAGCATCAGTATACATAAGTGAGACTTAATCATTCAACTCGAGGTCCAAAATTAATAACAAAGAGCTAAGTGAAGTCTACTTCGTTCCTGCTATACAATGTATTGAGGAGAAGAGAGTGCATAGAGTAAGAAAAGTTCTTGGATATGTATTGATGCTATGCGTTTAGGTAAAATAATCCCAGCACCCGCTAACCTGATATAACGTACGGACACACAACACTGAGCAATCACAATAATGGTTGTCTGAAAACAATAACAAAGAGCTGAGTGACGTCAATTTTGTTCCTTCTATAGATACATGTTTGATTTAACGCATTAAAACATAATGCTGTGCTTTTGTTTTCTGTTTACAATGGCGTCGTAAATCTTATGGATCGAATAAATTTGGTTTACCATTTTTGTATAACCAAAAGAATAAAACATTATGACCCGAGGAATGTGCCTTCGCATTTAACCACCCTATGGAATGAGGAAAATCAAAATGCCTTTTCTCAGGCCATGTGTTCGAGCACACACACCTTGTTGTGAGTCCACCTCAACACGACAGTGACACACTCACACACCCACGCCCACACCCACACACCTACACACATACACAAGCATACACACAACACTTTTTTTTCAAAACTAAAATAACATGAAGTTATTTAAGCCAAATGGGTAAATTTTAGACACATTCATTCTCACACAAATCATTGAGACGAAATGAGCGATAAGGGACAGAGCAAATAATATTTATCGAGTGAGCAAGATCTAGATGGCGGCCCAAAGAAAATGGGGATGATAAAAAAAATGCAAAAGTATGCTGCAAATGGAAAGCATGAGACTCCCGTGAGTGCTCTTGAATTAGATCGCAGCCCTAGTAAATTCATATCGTGACATTAGCCAAAAAATACGTCACAAACAAGGCGGCGTTCATCAGAAGAAAGTGAATAGTCAGTTGTCAATGATTTAACCAATGGTATCATTGTACCCTGCTAACGACAGTTCAATTTTAACATTCTTTCGGTGATTGTTGCCTTGTATTGTGACGTAATCTGTAAGGAATGGTCAGGCAATAAATCAATGAAGGTTACAATTAGACACTCGATAGAAAATAAAGGAAAACAACATAGAGAGACATGAAGGAGGACTTTTGAACGAGAACGTCAGAAAATGGAGATCACCGTCACTGATTGACAACACGACCTAAAGAAGATGTGATCTTGGTTATCTTCCCCACACGTGGGACAAGACAAATTCGATAACAATGCGCTGTTTACACAACGCAGGCTCTGGATATTTTGAGCTACTTTGCATCTACCGTATAATGTGGACCTTCATTTATAAGATTTTGACGGAGAGAAAAAAAATGATTTTGGACATATAAAGAAAATAAATATGTGGATAAATCTATATTTAGAAAAGGAGATAACAAAATGGCATTGCTGAATGATGTCCTCTGCCTGGAAAACATGTCCACAATTTTGATGACGTGAAAGGAGAGGGGTGGTGTGTGAATGTTTCTAAGTTTGAAGTTGATGTAATATCTTCAAGAAGTTTCTTCCAGTCTGCAATCTATTTAGGTTAGAATGAGAATTTCCAGTAACTTGTGCGAAAAGAATGCAACTATTTTCGTGACTTGTTGTGGTGAAACGTGTTGGTGGTAGTTTGAGGTCGGACTTGGAGATTGCTAGTATTATATCCTGGCAATGGTTGCTAGGACATAGCCCGAACGAGTCAGGAGTTGACCGTACCAGCCCCGGATTGCTAGGCATTTTGAACACCTCTTTTAGCCAATCAGTGTTCGAACCTGGCACTATATAAGCGAAACGCGGGAAACCAGAGGCAGTTCTTGTAAATTTCGCCCAGCTTTCCAGCGGTCCTGTTTTATCATTTTATTATTGTGGTGTTCCTTATTCGTGGATGTCAGGAGAAAGGATGAATGGACAAGTAGAGTTGTATCGTTCCTATTTGTGTTATACATGTAATTTAGTTTATGTAATAAATGTATAGTGTTTGTAAATCTTGATTGCCTTCATTTTATCATTACAATTGTCTGGCCGTGAAAAACAGACTTTCTCCTTCTTTCTCTTCCCTCTGATCAGGCTAGGCTCAGTGCAGTAGCCTGACCTTCCACTATGAGGGAACTTATCAACGAGTTCCCTCTTTCTATTCTCCTAGTCTTTTATTTTCTTTTCTTTTGTTGACGTTTCGGGCTATCTGGCTCTACCGACTCTCTGGGAGCGGCCCGAATCGTCCCACTACTAAAGAATGTTTTATCTTGTTCATCATTGTGAAATGAGAATTTCTTCTAGATGAAGTGGTTGCCAGAAAAGCTCATCTAACATGTTGTCTACACACGAGGTAATACTTAAGTTTTCTGGTATCTTGCCTCTCTTCTTTGGATAATTTCTAATTGTTGAATTTGGGATTTGACGTAAAGGTCCCAAATAGTACTGGTATAATATTCGATAAGAGGTCCTGCTATTGCCTTCAATGCTTTCTCTTTCAGTACGATAGATTTTACTATCACGTATCTTCAAAGGAAGGCTAGAGTCCTGTTGGCTTCAGTGACGGTATCTGGTATGTGCTCATCTTAAATCAAATAGTGTCATGAATGACATCTGCGGAAATCAAGGCGCTCATTATATTTATCATAGTAATTGGCTTCTAAAATCAATTTCCCATGTTTGTCAACAACTGATCTGCTCATAATTTTCACAAATTAGAAACTTAATACTTAAATTATCAAAAGATGTAGACATTAGCATTTACATAAATCCAATCAGTATCATGCCGGGACTGTGTGCACATATTTGGACGTAAGTCTGATGGAATAACGCAATGATGGGCCTGTTTTAACATTCTTGGGATGGAGAATATTTTGAGTTGTTTTGAGAGTAGGTATATTTCCATTACAATAATGAGCTCATAGCAATTTGGGTTGTCAGACCTGCAAATAAGTACTCCTTGTTGTCGTGGGAACCAGATTATGAAAATTGATTATAGGTTCTAAATTCTGAAATTTTATTTGAATTTATCTTGATGCTCCATTAACTGCTGACGTCTTAAATATTGTAAAGTAATAATGAAATAATAATAATAATAATAATAATATAATAATAATAATAATAATAATATATAATAATAATATAATAATAATAATAATATAATAATAATAATGATATAATAATATAATAATAATAATAATAATATAATAATAATATAATAATAATAATAATAAAATAATAATTGATAATAATAATACAATATAATAATGATAATAATAATGATGATGATGATAATGACGAGGATGATAATAATAATAATAATAATAATAATAATAATAATATAATAATGATAATAATAATATAATGATAATGATAATAATAATAATAATAATAATAATAATAATAATAATAATAATAATAATAATAATAATAATAATAATAATAATAATAATAATATAATAATAATAATAAATAAATAAATAAATTAATTAATTAATTAAGAATTGTCTCAAAGATCGGGTAACCTCATTGGTGAAACACTCTATATCCAATAATAATTATTTCAGGTTTGATTTTCAGTCAACAAATTATAATAATAATCTTTTTTTTTGCCTGAGTTGATTTTTTTTCCTGGTATTTTTTCCGCTCTGTGTGACACCATATCATGATATAACACATTTTAATGTCATTGTTTTTTAAAGTATATTTTTGAAACCAGTCATGTCTTCTCAGTCCACTTTCCGGCTTGCTTCTTTTGGTTTAGATTTCAGAGTTAGACAATAACATATTTACTATTTGGAATTAAATAAGCGTCCTGATCTTTGTAGGGGCATTAAAATTGTCCTTGTAGAGCTGGTTGTCATGACATGTGTAACATTGCGAGGGCCACTAACATCATCATATAAAAATGAATTGTTTACCAGAGGAAGCAATAAATGATAATTCAAAGCTACTTTTATGAGCTTAGTGGGAGGGGAGGAGGAGGGGGGCGGAAGGAAACCAGTATTTAATAATACATGTATGTGTCTGGATATTCCTATTGAATGGATACATAAATTGAAAATTACACTATAAAATCAAATAATAATCATTGTCAAAATAAAATGTTTCTCAAGATAAAGGGTGATGATGATGATGGTGATGATGATGATGATGATGATGATGATGATGATGATGATGATGATGATGCTGATGATGATGGCGATTAAGACTTAAAATGATGGAACGATGATGATTGTATTGAAACTGGTAATGCTGATAACAATATTAATAATAATGAAGCTAATTATGATAGTGCAATAACTATATTTGTAATAATAATAATAATAATATAATAATGATGATGATGATGATGATGATGATGATGATGATGATGATGATGATGATAATAATAATAATAAATAATAATAATATAATAATAATATAATAATAATAATAATAATAATAATAATAATAATAATAATAATAATAATAATAATAATAATAATTAGAACTAGGCTTATTGACACTAACCTATAAAATTCATTTACTTTAATCTAAAAAATAATTTAACATTAAACAGAATGATGATGATAATAATAATGGTTATAATAATAATAATGACTTACTTGACTTATGAGCCTTTCGCGTCTCTGTCATCGGGTTAGGACGCCTCGGCTGTCCCAACCAGGTGGTGCTTTAGTTTTGTACCAACGTTGTTGATCCGAAACAATCGTCTGCAGTGCCTGAAGATTCTCAATGGTGTTGAGATTCAGTCGCTGATCTTTCAATGTCTTGGTTGAGCTGAACTGGTAAGATTATTATTGGCCTCCCCCTGATTGAGTTTCCACATTTTTTGAAAAATGCGGTCATTGTAATATTGACAGAATATGTAAAAAAAGGCGCCATCTATTTTTCAGAATTTCAACCGAGTGTGGTCTTTCATGAGTTTTTTCACATCAGGATTTATTTGTGACTTTGGTTGGATAACAAATGTGTCAGTGCATGACATAATCAGTCGAAAGGTGAAAATTTGGGAATTTTTATTTTTGGCATTTTCTGAAAGAATAGCTCCCCAGAGCGTTTTAATTTTTATTTGAAGTAAAATGGGTGATATTTCATGAAGTTATGGTCAGATTTATGGGAAAGGTATCCAGCAACTTTTCTCAAATTTCATAATTTTTCAACTTGACAAGCTGTAAAAAATATTTAGACGTGAAATTAAGCTTTGATATTTCCCGAAGATGTACAAATAGGGTTGATGTAATCATTTATGACTAGAAGTCTTTTTGGATAAAAATTGACCTTCTAACTAAACTTGGCAATATCTCATTTTAAACGTTTTCACTCCACCCGACTGATTATGTCATTCGTGGTAACAAATATTTAGTACATTTCTCAATTCCTTGCGATGGAATGCATATAGTTTATCTTCGTCTGATTTTGTCAGTGCCTGTGTGTCGCAGTTGTATAGTAGGATTGTCTTAATTAGAATTCGGTATAGTTTGGGTTTAGTAATTGTTTTGATCTTGTCTCTCTCTTATCCATACGTTTGTAAGATTGTATAGTGTAGAATTTGACAGAGGCTTACGCCCCTGCATTATCTTTGTCTCCCAATAATGTTCCAAACTTATTTGTACTATCTTGACAAAACAGTTATTTTGGTTTTGTCTTAGTTTAAAAGGAATTTGTGTTTGTGTAACGTTTTTTCCCACGATATCAACATTGATATGACTTTTTGCTGGAAAGATTACATCATCCGTTAAGCTATAGGGAATGAGATTAGTGGAAGAGTAGCGTCCCTTGATTGGACGTCACCAATAGTCTGTGACGTCACCGGCGTAAAAGTTATTAGAGAGAGAACGTCATGTTGGTTGTGCGCATGCTTCTCTCGTCATCATCATCATTGCCTTTTTCACCCTGGGTCAGGGTATAGGCCACAGACAAACAGTTTCCATCCTTCTCTATCCTGAGCCAACTTTTTTTATCTCATTCCAGGTCTTACCACTTCTCTGTATATCAGCTTCTTTAATTCTTCTCCATGTTCCTCGTGGCCTTCCCCTTGATCTTCTGCCCTGAGGGTTCCAGTCCAATACTTTCTTTGTTATAGTTGAGTCATTCTTTCTAAGCGTGTGTCCAATCCACCTCCATCGTCTTCTTCCTATATCCTCTCCCACTGGTTTCTGCTGTGTTCTTTTCCATACTTCTTCATTTTTTATTCTATCCATCCATTTTATTCTGAGTAGCTTACGCATGCACCTGTTTACGAAAATCTGTACCCTCCTTATACATGCCTGTGATGCGTTCCAAGTTTCACATCCATACAGTAGGACAGACTTCACGTTTGAGTTGAAAAGTCTTAGCTTTAGTTGAAGGGAGATATCTTTAGTTCTCCAAACTCTGTTCAAAGATGTGAATGCAGCCTGTGCCTTTCCTATTCGTGCTTTCACCTCTGCTTCCGTGCCTCCATCCTTGTCAATTATACTTCCGAGATAGCAGAAAGTGTCTATATCTTCGAGTTCCTGATCTTTTACTTTGATCTGCTCCCTTTGACGCGTACCTATCCTCAAGACCTTTGACTTTGCAGGGTGAATTCTTAGACCAATTGATTCCGAGAGGCTGTTTATAATTGTGGTTTTTGCTTGCATCTGGTCCTGGGTGTGGGACAAAAGAGCCAGATCATCTGCAAAATCCAGATCATCCAACTGTGTCCAGGGGGTCCACTGTATCCCATTTCTTCTCCCTTTGGAGGTTTCCTTCATTAGCCAATCAATGGCAAGGATGAACAGGAATGGTGAGAGCAAGCATCCCTGCTTGACACCAGTCTTAATTTCAAAGCTGTCAGTAAGCTGATCTTCATGTACAACCCTGCAACTTGATCCTTCATACATTTCCTTAATGAGGTTTACTATCTTTTCAGGGAGTCCATAATGTGCCAGAATTTTCCACAATGTTGCTCTGTCAATACTGTCGAAAGCCTTCTCGTAATCCAGAAAGTTGACAATAAGAGGAGAGTTCCATTCTATAGACTGTTCTACTATGACTCGCAGAGAGGCAATCTGGTCGGTGGTTGAACGGTTTTTCCGAAAACCTGCCTGTTCGTCCCGCAGTTTAGCATCTGTTGCATTCTTAATTCTCTCTAAAATAATACGGTTGAAAACCTTTCCTGGGATAGAAAGAAGAGTGATGCCTCGATAATTATTACAATTACTGAGGTCCCCTTTCTTTGGAAGCTTGATAAGATGTCCTTCCTTCCAATCCTTTGGGAATATCCCGTCATTCCAGATTCTCTCAAATAGTGGGTGCAGGGGTCTGATTCATGGAGCGGGACTACGACGATAGTCATAGACTAAATCCGTTGTCTCAGACTAAAAGGCGTTGTAAGATATTCATGAAGCCGGACTACGCGAAGTCTAAGACTAAACGAGGGACTAAACGGGT
>NC_088364.1:41107163-41112163 GCF_034508935.2 Berghia stephanieae | reverse complement strand
ATCTTGTATTTTTCTCAAAAACCCACTTCAGATATACCGTCCTATTCAGTTTATAATTATTATATCACTCAAGATGCGCTCAAAAATTCTTTGGGTACTTTCTATATGGTGGCAGTTTTCAATGCAATAAAAATGTCTATATAGTCGACAAAGCTATTCTGTAAACAAGGTTCAAACGAACAAAATGTTAGACCTATTATGAATAGTAATATTATGGATATCAATGTTGATGGTGATGATGATGATGATGATAATGATAATAATTATGATGATGATAATAATAATAATAATAATAATAATAATAATAATAATAATAATAATAATAATAATAATAATAATGATAATAATTATGATGATGATAATTATAATAATAACAATAATAATAATAATAATAATAATAATAATAATAATAATAATATATAATAATAATAATAATAATAATAATAATAATAATAATATAATAATAATATAATAATATAAATAAATAATAATTAATAATAATAATAATAATAATAATAATAATAATAATAATAATAATAATAAAAACCGTTCATTAGAAGATTTTTACATTTACAACTCGAATGCAATGTTCATTGGTTTAGCAAGAGTTTCAGTTAAAGAAAGAACGAGAGCAAACTGCTTAAAATGAATTAATTTATTCCGTATGGATATTTCTTTTCTTGCTCATCCGCCCATTACCGTGTTACTATTTGTTCACTCATGGGCTTGATTTTAATTGGATAAGATGATATCTTTATTCTCTAACTTTAATGCTGATGTGGGAAATAATTATCTTTTCATAATTATGAGATGATGTGCTCTTATATGCAAGTCCGATAACGCGAACGCAATTATGGGCTTATTTAACATTGATGTAATGGATAATGATTTGCATTGGTTTGAAAAAGATTTCCATTGCAAAAATGAGCGCATAACAATTTGGGTTGTCAGACCTGAAAATAAGTACACGTTGGGGTGAGAATATCAGTGGAGACTTTGTTATTTGTGCGCGAATTTGTAATTATTTTGTTATAGGGTTAGGAATAATGAGATATGGATTTATGAGCATTTATGGCACTGGTATTTTGATTATTTCAACAGTGGACTGATTACATTTCATTGAAATTCCGTTTACATATTTTACCTGCTTTTAATCAAAATAGCTTCAGTTTTGCATCAACCAAATATTATATCCTATGATTGATTTTTTTTCTTCCGAGGACGGATCTTTTCTGGAAATGAATGCTGTTTGTGCAGCTGTGTGGTTTTATGGTATGACATTCGCCTTCGGATCGGAAGGTCATGGGTTTGAGCCCATTACTTGAGCGGCACCTATTTGAGTCCTTGGAAAAGGCTCTTTACTCACATACTCTCGCCATTCTTATGTGTTAATGAGTTCCCGGTCGTTAACAGCCTTGTTTCTGTCGGAATAAAGGTAATGTCGCCTGACAGGCGTCGTGTCTTGCCACGCTCTACATGTTACGTTGGTGTTGAATAAGGACCAGGGGCGGTTGCTGGCTGTTTATTTAAGGCGGCATGAATCGAAGAACAATATGACAACAGCAATTAGACTGCCATATAAAATTTCTTCCTTTGAATATCAACTGTGATAACAGTCATTAATAGAAGGATAGAAAATCCAACCTTAATGCACTACTTATCTACTCCAAAGACAATAACATTACAAGTTGAACTGCTCTGTTTGTCGGGTTAATGGCTAATGGACTGGGATTCTTATTTATAGCATCATGGGGCTCCACTCGGTGAATGATTTGTGTAATATTCGTATTGATGATTAAAATCCATTTGAGCAAACCGAGTAGCAAGAAAATCTAGATATTTATTGTAATTTTCTTCATTCGTATGTTTTGATGACAACAAACCTGTTCTTCCAGTGATAAAACTGATATGGTTTTGATTTCTCCCAAGTCAGGCCTCAAGGTGTGCAAAACTAAATTTGCCGGCCTGGCCTAGTTATTTTAGCAGTAAAGAGTATCAGTTGATTGTAGGGGGAGGTGGATAACCGAAGTTTTAAAACAGAAAAAAAACAGTCTTTTATATAAAATACTTGGGCGGCCTGTTGACTTTTTGGCTCATGGTGGCCCCCATTAATTTCCAATCTGCCTATAAATCACATCATAGCACTGAAACTGCCCTTTTAAAAGTATGCACTGATATTCTTAATAGTATTGACAAAAATCATGTCTGTTTATTGACTATGTTGGACCTTTCGGCCGCATTTGACACCATTGATCACGAGATACTTATTAAACGATTAGAAATTACTTTTGGAATAAGAGACACTGCGCTTAGTTGGTTTAAATCATACCTAACATCAAGATCTCAGTCGGTTCTGATCGATGGCGCAGTATCAGAAACATTTCCTCTAAATTACGGCGTTCCGCAGGGGTCTGTCCTTGGTCCTGTTATTTTTACTCTTTATACTCAACCTCTTTCGGATATTATTGTTAAAAATAAATTAATGTATCATTTCTATGCTGATGACACTCAGATCTATGTAAGCGATATCCCTAGTAATATCCCATCATTGATTACCCGTGTTGAAGACTGTATTAGAGATGTTAAATGCTGGATGGAAATTAACAAGTTAAAGCTGAATAATGAAAAGACAGAGGTGATGGTGTGTGGTAGAAAAAGTGTTTTGAAAGATGATTTTCTGAAGTTTACTCTAAATATAAATGGGTGCACAATTAACCTCTCAACGTGTGTGAAAAACCTCGGGGTAATGCTAGATCAACATATGACTATGCAGGCACAGTTTGATTCTCTATGTAGAAGTTTGACAATAGGATTAAAAAGAATTGCTTCAGTTAGACCTTTCCTAACAAGAGAAGTAACATGCAAACTAATAACATCTTTCATACTATCTAAAATAGATTACTGTAATTCGTTAATCTCGAATGTAAGCAACGATAAAATATCACGCCTTCAAAGTATCCAGAATGCGGCTGCTAAATTGATTTTAAGAAAGAAGATAACATCCTACTCGTTGCCACTTTTGTATGAGCTGCATTGGTTACCAGTTAAAGTGAGAATCGAATTCAAACTAGCAGTATTGTGCTATAAGTGCCTTAATGATCAAGCACCATTGTATATTACTGAATTTTTAGAAACGTATAAGCCAACGAGGAGTCTACGTTCTGCACTAGATTCTACAAAATTAATTGTTACAAATAAATATAAATATAAATTTTACGGCGGCAGATCGTTCAGTCACGTCGGACCTTCCATCTGGAACTCTCTTCCTAAAAGAATAAGAGAAGCGCAGTCCTTATCAATATTTAAATCAAAGTTAAAACACCATCTCTTTGTTAAAACACATCTTGATTAATGCATCTTTGTAATTTGACCCCAATATGAATGTTAATTTAGTTTATGTTATTATATCATTATTTTATATTATTTCCGTATTTGACATAGCATGTGGATGTATTATAACATATCTTGTATTAATGACTTTATGTTTAGTTATTACATTGCTGTATAATGATAATATTATGTTGATGTAGTTTGTATAATGTTTCATTTGTATCATAATGTCACTGTATTATTGTTTCGCGCATTGAGCATCACCCAGTGATGAAAATGCGCGTTATAAATGTCATGTATTATTATTATTATTATTACCCCACCCTCAGCTCATTGTCGCACGTCATCTCGCATCGCGCGGGGCAACAAGAAAAAGAGAGCCGTTTGTGATGATGCACAACCTTCGTATAGTATGTATCTATCACGGCTCGAGGAGAGATGCGCGAGTGTTAACGAAAAGCAGCATTTGCAAAAACTGAGACGAAAAGCAGTATCTGCTAAATGTGAAAAATGTAGGGCGGCACAAAACAACTTCGCTCAATGGACCGACCGCCAGTGATAAGGACCTTCTATAAAACGCATAAAGTACGTTTAGTGGATATTGCGTTATCTATATAAAAGCTCAAGTTTTAAAAAAAATTCTTTGTTCTTGCTATTTTTAATTCAAGGCCTTAAGATTGTACTTTTTCTAGAACGATTCAGTTGATTATCGCGCTATAAGCTATGTCTTAAGATTGGATGATATCTCCAATTTTAAACTCACTAAACTTTTAAGAAATTACAATGTAATTTTTGGTCCTATGAATGATTTGCATTCAGAAAAAAAAAAGAAATCTGGAATGGTTTGTTTCTATCTGCACGTCGGTTTGTGTCTTCAGTAATTCATGAATAAAAGATGTAAATTTTAGCATATTATGCACAATACAAAACAACACTGTAGTGTAATAATAGCGAAATTTTACTTAATCCGATGCGCCGCTTGCAATTAATATAAAAAAGAATCCAATTCTAAAAATGCGTCAGCTCTGAACCTTTTACATTTTTAGGTGTACAGACCACATCTCGATCTTGACTCTTATCTAAATCAATGGACATTAAAAAGTTCGTCCTCAGTCATGAATCTAGGTTGCCGTAGATCGTAAGCAGAGCTCCTCCACCAGCGGTTATTTTGAACAAGGAGGGCTGTTGTTTCTTTCAAGGTCCTTTCCTATGTTCAGTATTTCTTCAGCTTCCAGGAAGCTCGCGGTCTTTTCCTGTTTCTCTTTCTTTGCTGGTTTCAACTCATTGCCACCATAGTATACATGTATAAGCAACCAGCTCCACTTTCTCGTTTCCATTTCAATTTTTATATGTTTAAAAAAATATTGTCTGTTGTCTTCATTTTTCACTCAATCTAATCGTTAATCATAAATTATCCCAAACGTGAATTGGCAAAGATAAACGGTGCTTGTATATTTTTAAAAAAATTATTGGAAATGTAGAAACGTACGAAGTGCTGTTCGTAACCAAATTTAGCTATAAGATGACGTTTATGACTATAAAAATAATATAGCAATAGTACAACAGCACACAAACAAAAAGTAGAATGCACAAAGTTATTATGGGTTTATTTTAAAAGGTTCTCTTTCATTTGCTAATGTGCACGCAAGAGGGTGTGCGCATCAATGGAG
>NC_088364.1:41082163-41102163 GCF_034508935.2 Berghia stephanieae | reverse complement strand
ACTCTGCTTTTCCCGCCAATCTAATCTTTAGTTTTCATTAAGTATTGCTTAGTAATTTAGACAATGATATTTCCAATGTCTAAATAAATAACATTAGCATGTTGATGGTAAGATGAACATAATAAGAAAATATTATCACTGTTGTGAAAGGAGACTTTTGTATATGTGCGTCCATATTTTGATTCAAAGCGCTCTGATTGATCATAGGAGAGCGTGTTAATAAAGAAAACAAAAGAAACTGAAACTGGGGGGTTATGAATAAGGACCAGATTAATTTATCATTCCACTCAAAATATTCCTGGACTAGGTCTATAAAGCGTAAGTAGCTTACCTTAGATACTATTCTTCATTGCACCCTTCAAAGTAGTCCTTTTCTGCATTTACACACGAGTTCCAATGCTTTTTGAGTCTTTGGAAGCAGATATATGTCCTCTTTTGGGATGACCTTCAATGCATTCTGAAAATATTCTTTCAACTTTTTTTCAATACCATTTTAAATTTTACGAAAATGAAAAAGTCACATGGTGAATGATGTCACTCTATTTTTAACTAAATAGTTTCAAAGTAGTCCTTTTCTGCATTTACACACGAGTTCCAATGCTTTTTGAGTCTTTGGAAGCAGATATATGTCCTCTTTTGGGATGACCTTCAATGCATTCTGAAAATATTCTTTCAACTTTTTTTCAATACCATTTTAAATTTTACGAAAATGAAAAAGTCACATGGTGAATGATGTCACTCTATTTTTAACTAAATAGTTTTGCGTACGGAATTATATATGTAGCCTGGATTTACCAATTTTCAGATGCCCAAAGTTCTGGTCGCTTTCTTCTCACATATTCGAGCAGGGTTTCAAATTTTCAGTTTAAAAACTGATCAACAGTCTTATCCTAGTAGCACAAACTCCTTATGAACATTTCCCCGGCAATCATCTACTCTTGTTATGGACATTTAGGACAAGGCTTATTTGGACACGACCATTGAGCTGATTGGAGCATAGTCTCTGGATATTAACTGTTGACCCATGTCTCATCGTCAGTAATGATCTTTCGGGAAATAATGAATTCTTCTCACTTTCCTGAGTTATTCTGGCAAATGCTTGCTCATTTTTTTTCATTTGATCTTCTGCTGTCATGTGACACCTTTTTTGCTACAATTTTCACTCTCAGGACCCATGTTAAATTCCAAATTTCGTACAAATGCTGTCAATGGTTTGGCAAAAATCACTAAGAATACTCCTGGTATAAACTTTTTGTATGGTTTGGTTGGTCACAATAGTTTTGGGTCAACCTGCTCGGGGCTTGTCATTAATAGACATGTCACCAGCCTTAAACTTAGCATTCAAAACACTGAGTCTGGGACAAGCAGTCATTGCCATATGCAATTATTTGCTATTGAAGATTCAGTTGCAGTTTTACCCAATAGAAAACTAAATTTTGATTTATTCCTTATTCAATCAATGAATTCATCTCACCTCCGATGCAAACTTTTTGTTGAAAAGATCATTTATGAGAGATTAAGAGAGTTTACAGTTTAAATACAACCAATTATTTGAAAATATAGTGTGTTTAAAAATTGTTATGACTGTGAAGAAAGACTACTGTTATTGAGATTTAATTTTTTTGCTTCAAATTGGAAAAGGTTTATACTTTCTGAAAAATGAACGGCCATTAGCAGTGCATCATTAGTGTGAATGAAGTCTACCAAGTCAGAAAATACAGGAAAAGTGAGTTGAGCAATTGATATTCACATTTTAAAAAAATGTAACTCTTGACAGGTAGTAATTGTATTTCTTGCTTCTCTTTTTATTTGTTAACGCGACTGTTAAGCTTGATTGTTTACCTTGAACTTTTGATTTTCAGATTTACAGGACAATCCTCTGGCTTATCGAGCTCTCATTGGAATTGTGGGTGATCTTGAAACGTCGGTCCCATCATTGAGAGCCGCTCTGTCTATTAGTCAGCAGAATGCAGTATTAGATCCAGCTGATTATTTTTTGGTAGAAGATAATTTTGATGGAATTAATATTCGACTCATTTTGCCAGTGGACAGAGATGTAAGTTCGATTTCTTGGTGACAGTTGAGCAATATAATGTGAAAACAACATGAATTTCTGTAGATTGACTCCAAAAATATATTTAAAAAAGAAAAGAGAGAGAGAAAGAGAGAGAGAGAGAGAGAGAGAGAGAGAGAGAGAGAGAGAGAGAGAGAGAGAGAGAGAGAGAGAGAGAGAGAGAGAAAGACAGAGATTTGGGAGGAGGGGGTTCTATATTTTGGCTATTCCCATTTACCCCATGGTTTTTATTTATAAGATTCGGTAGGCTCTTGAGAGTGTTCTGCTGCTAAACATCGGTGCCTTGTTGGTTAAATCATCATCATTTTGTGTAGTAGGCCTGAGATACAAGGCTGAGTGCTATTTTTGTTTTAAATGGATAACAGATCGATTCAATGACATTGAATAAATTTAATTCAATTCAAATATTTATTATTGTTAGTTTATTTATGTAATTTCAAATAAGTGCATAAAAATATTGACTTTCCCCTACAAAGCCTCTGCTAGCTTTTGACCGATAGCACATGAAAAATAATTAAATTTCCATTTTGAAGCTGACATTTTGACCTACAGAAACTATTAACATAACTATCTTACACACTAACACCTTATTAAATGTTTATTCTGTATGTTTCCTATTTACACGTGTCTTGTCATTCTTGAAGGGAAGTAATGTAAAGTTATCTTGCCAGCCCTAGCTCAATTTTTCCAACCAATACCCATTAAGCTTAAAAGTTTGTAAAGAATCCTCCACGTAGGAAGATTTAATTCTGGCACAAAGTGGATGCGTTCATTCCAAGTGATCCTTGTATGTTTTAACTTGGCTTTCCCCTTGGATTATAGCACTTTCAGCTTTAGGTTGACCTTATGGTGATTTCTTACCTAAGTGTACTACCCCATTGTAGTTCAGTTACCAAGCAATATGAAAAAGTGGTTGGTCTTTAATAAAATATACCTATGCCAATCTATTTCACAATCAACAATTTATTCAAGTGTATGGCACATTTAAATTTAAGAGCAACATTTCCCTCCCCCCCCCTCCCACCTCACAGTTTTCACTATTTTGTCACAAACTGACTGATAGCACGGCATCCAAGTAGTAATAAATGGTGAGGCATAAAATAACCCCTTTTTCAGAGGATTTGGGTTTGAAGCCTTACTTAAGCACATTTTGACGAGACTACAAATTGATGCTAGATATCTCACTGAACTCAGTTATATGATCATAAAGTTGGTGTAAACTCAATTATTATGTACTATATCCTTTCAAGACATTCTTTAAAATAATTTTGATTGTCTAGAACTTTGTTTAGTGTACTATAACACAAGACACGTTTCTACCACACAAGCTCTCAGGCTAAAGTATCTATACCTATAAGTTAATTTCTTCATAGTTATATCAACTCAGTTAAGAATTTAATTTTCTGTTAATTCGTGGTTTTAAAAAATCTAATTGTGTTCCTTGTTCATTTAAAAAAAATTAGGGACCAACACCAAGCGACGATGATGATTTTGTATCTGTCACATATGGTCTGCAATGTGTCAGCGAGGGAGTTGAGGTGAGAACTTTAAAACATTTTTTTCCTGATAAGTATATTAATAATAATCATTGCAAACCCATCTCAATTTAATTTTTCAAGCCATACGCAGATAATTTTTGTTCATGATTACAAGCGGATCTAATCGGTTTCAGATGTCAGGCCATTGTCTATTTTCATTTCTTCTCAATTCACTCAGTAATAAAACAGGTAATGGGGTCATTTTAAACCTAGTAAAAGTGATGGTGACATGGATAAGAAGTGGCTATGTTACCACATTTTATGTTATTGACTTTGCCCACTATCATGCAGCCCAAATGCCTCCTTTAGACATTAGACTCATTTTACGTTAATAGTAGTTCGGGAAAAGTAAAAAAAAATTCTATCTTTAGAATACATGGTGATTCTAGAAGAATACGCCAAAATAATTAAGCAGTTGTTTAAAATCTATAGTATTGTAGGGGACTGAATTATTGGTTATTTAATTTGTGAAAGTAGTTATCTAAGTTTGATTGGGTATTAATTTCACTGCTGTCTTTTGTATAACTTCCGGTTTAGCTGAATTGTTAATATAAAGAATGAAAAATACAATAATATCTACATTGACCAAATTCAATATCATTCCAGACAAACTACCAGTTGACCATTGTGTTTGACGATGTTAATGACAACACACCCATCTTCGTTAATCTGCCATACAACTTTGCAATAGAGGAAGGAAAGGCAGGTGCTATTGTTGGAACTGTCTCGGTGAGTGGTAATTAAAAAAAAAATTTGGCAATCCGTTTACACCAAGTACTTTTTCCAACCTTTTCATCTCCTCGTCCTCCAACTTCCTTTCTTTTTCTTTAATTCTTATTTTTGCTCTGTACTTGTTAAAAAAAACAACATTATCATAGAGTTTGGGTCTGGAAGTTTAACTCTGTCAGATATCTAAATGATTGATGTAGCCTAATAAGAATAAATCCCACATAAATCTATCATTATCTTTTTTGTTTTTGCAATTGTTTTTAGATTTGCACTTGCCTCTTTGTTATCTCATAAATATTTGAATACGAGGTTGAGCAGCTTATCATAATAACTAAATTTGAATGATTATCATATCTTACTTGAAGCATGATGCAATGTCCACAATGATTAAATCTATTTAATATTTCGTTCTTTTTATTTATAATTCTTTTTTAAAAAATATTATTCACTATTTAAGTCTTTTTATCTGTTAATTCAATCTCTGTAATATTTCAGACTATTGATTCTGATGAAGGAGGTCAACCAAACAGTCAGGTCATTTATTTCCTCAATTCTCAGAGGTAATGATATTTTACAAATATAGAGTACATACACAATATATATATATATATATATATATATATATATATATATATATATATATATATATATATATATATATATATATATATATATATCTCTCTCTCTCTCTCTCTCTCTCTCTCTCTATATATATATATATATATATATATATATATATATATATATATATATATATATATATATATATATATATATATATATATATATATTCATTATTTCTTTATTTTAAAAAATGTATTTATTTATTTTGTTGGACAGTGTCAACTTCGCCCCTCATATTATGCTATATGAGTGTTCACGTTTCTCAATCATTTGTTTGTTTATATTTTTCTCATCAAACCGTATTAGATCAGTACGTATTTAGGTGACCTGTAGGTATATAAAATAGCTGTAGATAGTTATATCAAATATAATCTCTTGATTTCTCCATATTTTGATTTTGTTTTGTTTATCTACATTATATATCCTTCGTGTGCAGTCACGTCTTGGGAATAAAACCTCTGTTTTAGATATTCAAATAGATGAGTCAGGGATGAATTTTCTTTCTTTCATCCATGAATGTTAATCAAATACTTGACAGGCGATTATGATGCACCTTGCAAATTAGTTCGGATTACTGAGGTGTGACTTCACATGGTAGTTTTTAGTACACCATTTTAAAAATCCAATTTAGGTTTCACATTCAGATTTGAAATTCAGTTCTTATCATCTAGTTCAACACAATATAATGCCAGATAGAGAGAGTAGACCATATGATTTCTTATTGGCATTTGAATGTTGTTTTCTTTACTTTCCATGTGTAATCGTATAATACAATTCTGAGAGTAAACAATCAAAGATTTATTTTGTACTGGTTTTTCATTCAATGGCTGTGTCTAAAATGCTTTTTCCGCAGCCGCGAGTGGTAAGTTTAGATATCCATAACCTTTTACCCCTATTTTAAAATTAACACCCAATATCATCCTTTTGATACTCAGCCAAATCATACAAATCAAACTGACAGGTTTCAGAATGTACTTTCAGTACATGGATTTTACCTTTAATTAACCATTACCTATGATAACCACTCATAGTATACCTCTTATCTTGACAACACAAGGTACTCTTGATGAATGAATGAATTTTACATATTGATAATGGTTCAATTGACTTCTTTTTTAAAGTATCTCATCCACTTTATGGATGAGCTGTGAAAAATAGTTACATAGTGCCGTAGGTGTTTGAAATACAGATATTTTCAGTTGTTTTGAATAAAAAAAAAAAAAAAAAATTGAGCATTTATATAGCGCAGTATCCACTTAACGTGCTCAATGCGCTTTACAAGGGGTCCCTGGTCAACAGCAACATTTAACATGTAGGACGAGACATGACGCCTGTTAGGCGATATTACAATTTTTCGGACAAAGACAACGCTGTTAACGGCCAGGTACTCATTTTACACCTGAGTACGGTGAGAGAATGTGAGTAAAGAGTCTTTTCCAAGGACTCAACTATGCGCCGAGCGAGGCTCGAACCCAGGACCTTCCGATCCGAAAGCGAGTGTCATACCACTAGACCACATAGCCGCACAGTATAATAATAATGGAAACAATAAGTCAGTTATCAGATTTTCCTGTGTAAATATCTCCTTATGATCCATAAACTGAGATCTTGGCATCTAAACTATTTCACAAGTAAATACTATGTCTTATTTATGGTTGACAAAATATGTTAAGGTGGAAAGGACGGTGGATATAGAAGTTATTTGAACCTGTAAGACATAAGTATTCTAAAATCATTTTGATGTGGTCTTTGAAACAATTAGCTTATTATCATCACACATTTTAGACATGTTCCAATTGAATACAATTTAATATCAAAATAGCTTCATCTTTGCATCACATGACACACCACAACATTTTGTCATAGCCTTAGCATTACCTAGTTTACTGATTCTTTGTTAACACTACCAGCTGAGCTGAAATCATGATAATAGGTAGTCTAGATCAGGTTTATAAATATTAAGACACATTATTGGTATGAAAATTCATTCATTCATTCGTTCATTCATTCATTCATTTTATTCTGTTATTTTTGTTGTTGTTAATTTATGTCAATAACTAATATGGTTGTTTTTGAAAAATGATGACTGATTTGATATTATTTCAGGCTTAGATTTGTGTTCAGTAGAGAAAAATAGATCAATTGAAATCTTAGCTACTAACTGTTTATAATAGAAGTTGACATAAAAGCATTTGTTGATTAGATAAAATGTCTAAAATAACTTTTCATGTAAAATGTCTCCTTAACAGTTTTAAAACATCTTTAGAAGGGCAAAAAATTACTTCCTTACAGTAAAATGGCTGCTGAGAATTCAATTGGAGTTATCAAACTAATTTTCGCTGTCTACATTATTTACCCATCAATGATTTGGAAAATGGGTCTCCGATGGATCTCAGGAAAATCATATGAAATAGTAGTATGCTTTTCAAAGGATGACAAACATTTATTGATTTGTTTTCACGCTTGAAGTACTGGGATAAATTTCATGGGCAGACAAACCACTCTAAAGGATTACCATTAATTGTACTAATCTATCATATATGATTTTTTAAAAGATGAAGTGCTTTTATCAGCCCTGGTGATGTTACTCAGAACACTAGATTTTAATTATATTGATTAGAGATTTTAAAACTATCATTTTATATTTTTTTAAATTAAAAAACTTGAGCTTTTATCTAGCGCAATATCCACTAAACGTTCTCAAAGCGCTTTACACAGGGTTCCTGACAAATATCACCATGTAACATGTAGAATGAGGCATGACACCTGTTAGGCGATACTACAATTTATTTCGACAAAGACAACGCTGTTGACGGCTAGGTACTCATTTTACACCTGAGTACAGTGAGAGAATGTGAGTAAAGAGCTTTTCCCAAGGACTCAACTATGTACTGAGAGAGGCTCAAACCTAGGACCTTCCGATCTGAAAGCGAGTGTCGTACCACAAGACCACATAGCCGCATATAATTAGTAGCAATTTTAAATAAACTGTAAAAGTAAGATTCGTCAGATACAAAGTAAAAGTTATACATCTAAATGTACATAACTTTCATCATATAACATCTGAATTAACCTGAACATTGTCTTAATGTACGTTTTATGAGTTGATGACGAGCTCTTTATGTCATCACAATTTCAAAAAACCTACACAAATTATTATTTTTTAAATGAAATCGCAACCACATTGAGTTATTTGTTCATCTCATAGGGATACAAATTTGCATATCATTGTTTGTGTTATTGACCGTTTGTTTCTATATTATTTGTGAAAGAAACTAAAAAAATTGAGCAGGTGTTAATTTAGCAGTTTCTCATAAATTGCTCACCCCATTGCTCACCCCATTCATGACTCCTTTTGGACAACATGTGTAATTCAAGTTGATATAATTTAATTGATAATTTATAAAGATCCTCTTTGGGAATGTCTTCACAATGACACTGGATCCTACAGAAATAGCAAATTTTTTAGAGAAAGATTTGCTTTTTTTCATTTCCCCCCATATTATTTTAGTCATTCATCACGCAGTCATAATATGACAACTGAATGAGGCAAATGGTATGCTATTTGCTCATCGACCATAATTTTTAACTTTATATATTGCCAGACTAATATTATCCAAAGTCCACTTATCATTAACTCTTTTTCATTATTTATAACCTTGGTTTTAAACAACACTAATAAATGCCGCAAAATAAATAAATCAAGACCATGGAATCAGACTTGGTATAATTTATTTACGTTGAAAAGACTAATTGAGATAATTTTGTGATGAAATGTTTAACGTTCGTTTAAATTTTAAAAAAGTCTTCATAATGTTTTATTATGAAACAGCTCAACTCGTTTATTCCAAACTAGTTTTCAGACAAAAAAAAAGCCAAAATATTCTTATCATTACCATAATATTCTTATATACCCAAAGGGTTACATATATCCAATGTTCCAAGTTAAGTTTGATAAAACAAAATTATTTTTGAATTTGCGATCCAATGATCCCAATATTTTTTTATTTATTGGACATTTTGGACAGTCAAACATTTTTTTCATTGAATTCAACTGTCTCAATCACAAGAATCACAACAATATCCTAATAGCAACATCTTTCTTGGAGATATATAATCAGAAGTTTTCATTGAACACAACAAACAAAGCATTATTATTTTCATGATAATATCATTGTACAGGTTTGCCATCAACTCTCAGTCTGGAGTAATCACAACGAGAGATGCTCTTGATTATGAAACAAACACTCAGTACACCATTGAAGTCGTTGCAAGGGATCTGGCTCTGAATCCTAGAAGTGCTTTCACTTCTGTTGTCATCAATGTCATTGACGTCCAAGACAATGTCCCCCTCTTCTCTAGACTCAACTACACAACCACTGTGCCTGAGAATGATGTTAGAGTGACGCCCATTGCAACAGTCACGGTAGGCATTTCTCACTGCAGTTGTTTGATTATTACCATCATTACTGACACAGGATTTTATTTTGTAAATCTGGAATCCAAAAATTACCTGAAATTTTCAAATATATTAATTAAAAACACATTAGACTTAAACAAAATATTCTTTTTAACAATCATAAGTATATTAAAACCTATATTCTAAAATATTCTACCAAAAAGGGAATAATGTGAAAAGCAGTATTGTAATGTGCGTTACTAGCCTGTATTTTTCTTTTCATCAACACATAATGTCAAAATCTGTTTCATATCTTCAAGAAACTCATCTGGGTTTATCTAAACAATTTGTTTATCAATATTAAATAAATTATAAATAAATACTTTTCCACAGGCCACTGACGCAGATTCAGTTCCGCAAATTGAATATCGACTTGTCGGGGATGACTCAACTTTCTTCAGTGTGGATCAGAGTGGTGATGTTTTTATAACTGGTCAACTGGACTTTGAAACCAAAACACAGTACAACTTTTTCGTCACAACAACTGATGGGCTGAATAGTTTCATTTCATCTGCCTCCGCTGCCATTGCAGTTAATGTTTTGGTAAGACTATTATCACTCTTTGACAATCAATTTATAGAATGGTATAAAAATAATGCATCTAGATTTACAAGTGTCATTTTTGTAGAATATTTATGTTGACGTAATAACCTGTTTTGCTCAAATTTAAAAAAAATGAATGTTCATCATTTTAAAATTGGGATTCAAGGAACATAATAATAAATCTAAAATTCTTTGATTATCACTATTATCACTCTTTGACAATCAATTTATAGAATGGTATAAAAATAATGCATCTAGATTTACAAGTGTCATTATTGTAGAATATTTATGTTGACAAAATAACCTGTTTTGCTCAAATTAAAAAAAAATGAATGTTCATTATTTTAAAATTGGGATTCAAGGAACACAATAATAAATCTAAAATTCTTTGAAATGTTTATTGACTTTGTTGTTCGTTTCCAAGATAATATGAGGAATTAGTTTACCTTATCTGACTAATTGATTTCATTTCATTTGCTTTGAATTTGATAATGTAGAATGGTTTCCCTCCTTGTCTATAGATCAGCAAATTTATAAAGCTACATTTGTTAATGATATGAGAAATGACACAGGGTTTTTTATACATCATTCGCGCAGTCAAGGCTGGAACTTTGTGGCCTTCTGACACTGATAGCCAAAGTGTATTATATGAAAAATAAATTTCAAACCATCATTTTTCCTACGCTATTTTTTTTCCTAGGACCGAAATGACAACGTTCCTAGGGTCACATTGAACGAAAATAACATTACAAGGGAGGAGACTACTGCAATTGGAAATTTATTGGCCAGAGCATCTGCCACTGATGGAGACCCTCCTGTGAGTATATAATTGTTAGAAATAGAAATTTCATATATTTCGAGTTTTAAAATATGTAGATAGTTGTCAGTTTTGTTTGAATTTTAAATCTATGAGATTGTAACTTATTACTTAACATGCGAGGTTGATTTGAGAATGTTTCTTCTTTCGAATTAAAATATTACTTTTATTAGGAATTGAGATATTGTTTTGTAGCCCATTGTGAGTATTTGATTCAGTGTTAATAATCATTTTTTTTCCATCGACCAGAACACCCTCAACAGCCGTCTCTCATTTGCCATCAGCAGTGTCTCACCTCTGTCAGGACGCGATCTTTTCTTGGTCTATCCGCAAACTGGAGAAATATATCTCGGGAGAAGTTTCTCCACAGATGATTCTCGGGCCACTCGATATGAGGTATGAATATTCGTCAAACATAACTATGCAATAGGGCATCATTTTATACTTGAGATTAGGATAAATACAGTTAGCGTTTTTTTTTTTTATTGGATCTGGTTGAAGCCAGCTTAATTTCAATCAAACAGCGCCAATACTCTTCTTGTCTATTCAACATTACAATAGATGTACTCTGATTATTTTTAATGACATCCATTTTGAAAATTAAGCTTTCAATGGTAAGATATGCATGGTGTCTTTTTTATAAAGACAATGTTGTATGAATCGAGATTCTGACTACATATTTTTTGTGAATGATTTTAAACAGGAAAAAGAAAAACTAACTAGATTAATAGAAATATAAATAAGCATCCTTTAGACAAACCTTCCGATTATTATATTCTGTCAAAATTACAAAATGAAAAAGAGAAAGAAAAATTTCATGAGAAAATTTGGTGATGAATATTAATCCCTCAATAGATCGAAAAACAAATGGTAGCTGTAGGGGCATATAATAAGCTAAACATCCTGAAAATACCTCATCAGCAAGTAAAATTAACAGGGACAGACCACTCACTTCCCTATCTGTAGACTTCATACAACATTTTTAAAATCTAAATGAGAACAATAGATGTAAGTAAAACACAAATCTACATTGCCAACACTAGCAGAAGACGACCAAAAAATGAGAAGGGTCTTATGGAAACATACAAATTTATAGATAGAAACTAAGCTGACTGATAAAGTATGGAACAAATATTAATATAGAAGCTTCAAGAAGAGCAGATAATGCAACACCGGTCTGACATTTTGGAAGGAGAGTTAATCACTCATCTTTCCAGATAGGTTGTATTACCATTTGTATTAATTTTGATTTCGACTGAAGGATTTGACACTGAACAATTCACTATTACGTATTGTTTATTTTTGAAGTAGAAAATTTAAGTAAAGCTGCTGAGACATCATTTTAGCCCGTTAACTGCCGTTCTGTAGAAAGACTGGCAAAGTCCCAGGTTATAGAGTTTTTGACAAGATAAGGGTCGTTTAAATTGGAAAGTTGAAAGACGAGATTTTTTAGGCCAAATTTTCCAGAGTATGGTAATTATTTAGTTAAAAAGGCCTGAAAGCAGATAGGTTTTTGTAGTAGCATGGCATGGATTTGAATGATATTGTGTGGTATTACAATATAGAACTTTTGTCATGTGTCACTTTATGATTGGTTTCTTATTGTCTGATCAAATATTCTTCTAGTGCCAAACAATATTAACTGTGTCCAAAAGAGACTAAGAGACTTTATATGTCAGCCAAATATTACACGCATTTTGTCCATAACGTATGAGTAGTGGAAGTATAGATGCACATTAAAGTGAACAAAGAATGGTGAAAAAAATTCCAACCAATCACTATATAAATGCTATATTATATTATTGTTTTTAAACAGGTGACAGTTTCAGCTTCGGATTTTGGAACCCCCACTTTGACTGGAAGTACCATTCTGATTGTCAATGTGTTGAGGAACAAAGAAGTACCATTCTTTCTACTCACTACTTATTCTGCCACCATCCCTCAGACTTTGGCCCTGGAATCGAGCGTTATTGAAGTGGAAGCTAGAGATTTGGATACATCGGTATTATTGAATGAGAGTTGATCATATAGTTACTTATTTATTGTTGCTTCAGGACAGGTATGGTACATCTAACTGGAGAACCTGGCTATAGTCAGTGACGGATAGTGTGGAGTATTAGTACAAAAAGGACACCTAACAGGCGACTGATATTGGATGAAAGGAAATGTGGTTTCTTATGATCTGTTGGGGAAATATATGAAACATTGTAAAGTGCTATTATCATGGTAAATCCGTGGAAACGTTGTTATTTTATTTCATTTAATTGTTTGAGTTAGTATCCTAACCTCAGCATAAGCTGTAATATTCGATATTTTCAGTTTGATTTAAAGATTTTCAAACGAGTACCATTGGATTTAGTTATTGTAAAAGTGTAAGTTCTATTCCCCGCTTACATTCCTTATCAAAATAGATATATTGTTTTAAATGAAAACAATAGAATATTCTATGGTTCAAAGTCTCTATGAGTGTTGAAAACATATATGGCCTATCAGCATGTTATATTTTGGATTGATTAAAAAAAATTATAAATAACAGATGGTTAACAACATACATTCACTACAAAATATACGTAATAAATTGAGTAGCATAATGAGAAGATGTATAAAGTGCAATGTCTATTCACAATCAGTCATATAGGTGGTTGTATCCCTGCCTTTTGGTTTACATTGGCGTCTCTTTAAAATCAGAAACTCATTAAAAATAAGAAAAAAATGATTAAAAACTCGAATATGATCAAACAAAATACCATTCTATTTCAGTTCCCCTACAATCAATTGACTTATTCTGTCATTGGTGGTGGTCTTGGTGCTGAGTACTTCAAAATGAGCAGCGCTACAAGTCCTCTTGTCGTCGTGGCAAAGTCACTTATATTGGATACTTCTCTTGTCTATACTGTGAGTAGAAATAAAGAATTGCGGATGGATTATATGACATTTATACTGCTGTCATTGCTATTAAAAATATTATAGTGATTATCTGTCAGAATTTGTCATTATCATCATCATCATCATCATCATCATCATCATCATCATCATCATCATCATCATCACCACCAATACCGTACTTGTCTCATTTTGATTCAATATCAGTTTCATCATATTTTGATTTTTAAACCACTGAACCAAACCATTTGGAGGACTATGAAAAATAATTTTAATATTCCACGGATGATCTATCATCGTATTACAGTATGAATTTTGATATTTGAATATATTTCTGATAATTAACGTTTCCCTGCCAATTTATTCTGATAGGTTGGAGTTCGAGCCACTGATGGAGGTGGTGCCAGTACCACAGCTACTGCTACCATCACTGTCGACAGAAATTTGAACAATCCAATTTTTGCCAACTTGAATCAACAATTTAGCATTGAGGAAAACTTCAATCTTGCTGAGACGGTGGCAACTGTTTTAGCCACTGATGCTGATATCTTGGTAAGCAGTGACATGTCTGTTTGGTACAAGGAACATAAAAAAAACATGCCACACGACATTATAGAAACAGTAGAAGTTTTAAACAAATGTAACATTACTGATTTTAGCATTTAACTCTCTTTTATGTAAAAGTCAGAATCAGAAACAAGAAATTGATCCTCTGAAATATGTTGTATAATTAGGATTTCATTTTTAGTGTGCAATGTACAATCACATTTGCTCAATTCAAGATACATTTAGAAATATTATGGTCACACTACGTTTGTAAATAAATGATGATGAATATGAAAACATATCTTTTAAATTTACATTTCAAAAATTAAAATCAGTGAAGATGAGAATTAATATTTTGATTTCCAGGCCCCGCACAATGAAGTTGATTATGAGATCATTGGAGATCCCTTGTCCCGATTCTATTTCACCATCAATGATAACGGACAAATCAGCCTGAAAAGATCTCTGGCTGCTACAACGGTTGCCAGACTGCTGGTAAGAGTATTTTTGAGTTAAGCTAAATAATTGGTATGCATTTTTATTCAAATGTAGCTTTCGTGGCTTAGAAGTGTTCGATCCCATCATGAAACAAAACCAAACTATGTTAAACACGGCTAGTAATCTGATGGATGACAACAATTGCTTAATTCATACCCCAGCTTTTTGTCTTTGGGTGAATGAGTATCTGGATATAAGCAGTGACATATTTTTGCACATGTTTGTACCAAACAAAATAGTTTCAAAAATGTGTATGGATAAAGTGGAAATTTTGCTCTATATTGTCAGCAAGAGGGTTAAATAAATAATTGTAAGAAGCGCTGATCATGCTGAAATGTATCAATGTGTTATTTTATATAGATTTGAAAAGGTGTGTATATATGAAACAGTGCCAGAAAAAAAGAGAGAGAAAAATACAATTTTTTAAAATCCCAAAAATCAGCATGCCTCGACAGCCAAGGCAGGCAGATTTTTGAGATATTTTTATTCTAGTATATTTCTCTCTTCTTTGTCTGGTTCTGTTTCAAAAACAATAATTCAAATTTTTATTATATGCCAGTGCCTTCTACTTGATTTATCACTTTATATTTTTATGGTGATTATTTTATTCTGTGTTTTCTTTATAAACCCACATCAAGACGTCCGAAAAATTATCAAATTCAGTTAAACAAAATGCAGCATGTGATCAAGTCATACATTGTTTACATTAATTACGCAGATGTGAGCATATAAGCATATGATGTCGGTTGTAAATCTCATTCACCACCAGTATAAGTAATAATTCTTTTTGACATCTGCATATATACAGAAAGCATAGCATTCTGAGTCCAGATTGAAAAAGAGAACTGCAATTGTGACAGGTTCGGATATGAATAAATACAAAACTTACGTAATGAAATAACACTTATGATATTAACTCACGAGAATTAATACTTACAACTGACATTTTTATTTGAAAGTTGACGAAATCTCAATATCAATAATGCAATCATTGCTAAATTCATTTCAGACATTTGTAATTACAGCATCCTTTTTGTTTTACCAGAAAATAACACCTCTGGTGACAAATATCTAACTAATGATGCAATTACAATTTCATTTTTAGGTGTCTGTAAGAGCCACTGACAGAGGTATCCCCACAACACGGTCCTCAGTTGACAATGCTCTTGTCAACGTCACTGTGCTCCGAAACGAACAAGCACCCATTTTCTTCAATGTGTCCTATGAGACAACAATTGCTGAGAACATTCCTCTCGAAAGTGATGTCCTGCAAGTTCAAGCATCTGATGCCGACAGTAATGTAAGATATTTACCTTTGTATTCTTTCTAAAGATGTTGAGTATATTGTGTTATCATAACATTTATGTACTGAATAACATTTTCTTCATTCATATCAAGTATTAATCAATGATCTCATCAAATTTTTTGATATCTTCTATTATGTGTAAGTGTATAATATTTTTTATACACCTCACACTCAAAAGATTTCTATCCTGAAACTTCCTGTAAAACAGTATGTCTATAGTAGGAATCAATAGAACAGTCCTCTGAGTACCTTTTGGACGAATTAGAATATCAGTGAGGTTCGAAGTCTTGGCAGACAAAAATATCTGTTTTGTAGTGATGGCAATATCATATCTTTTAGGGACATTCCTAACGTTATAAATAAGAGACACTGACGGATGTTGCTTTTAACAGACTAACGTTTAGAACCTGTCTTACAGAGAAGTCTCAACATAGCTGGAGTTTCATTGTTTTTTCAAATTTGCCCACTTGGTTATGTTGCGGATAAATTTGATGGTCGCATTCATATTGAAACGATTCACTAGTGTGATTATCATTAGAAGTGGTTGTACCCTGGTTTTAGAATAAATGATAATTTCAAGAATCTATCAATACAGTTTATGACTCGTGTTACTGTTGTTTTTAGGGATATAAACATGTAAGTGCTGTTTTCACTTGCCGTTACCTACGAGTGTGTAAAAAGTTTCCTTACATGCCGACAGATGGTTTATGTCATCACGTTTTTGTTGGAAAAAGCACAACCAAGAATGAACACCTGTAGTCAAATGTCCATATCTGTTCTGTGAAATTACACATTTTTGTTTCTGAATTGCAGGCATCATTACGATTTGTAGATAAATTAGATATGTAGGTATGGGAAAAGAAAATAAGGAAAATTTCATACCAGTCTTTTTAATAGATATGAAGTTTAATTAAATCGTAGAGTATGATCAAAATGAATAAACAAAAAATGTCATTTTTAATGACTTATAATTTCAATTAATCCCATGAATATTCTTTAAAAATAAAAATAAAATGGAGTTAAATTTCCGACTTTACTCTTGGTATACAACGTGATAAGTTTGCATATTTGAATATTTCAGCCTAAGTTTAACCAGATTAGGTATGCTGCCATTGGGGATGACAATGCACCAGAATATTTCAGCATCAACACTGTGACAGGACAGATCACAACAAGGCAGTCACTATTTGACGACACCGTGGACTTTTATAAGGTATATTGAAAAAGCTATGTCCTACTCATTAGAATTAAAACATGAAATATTTATTTCTCTTTGCATGATAGCCAGCTTGCAATTATTTGGTGTATTTACTCTTGATAAGCTTATTGCATTGGTTAAATGCCTGATGGAAAAAATGGCGGTCAAGAGGGTTAGTCTCCGGGGTTGGGTTGGCGCTCAGGTCATGGGCCGTTCTTCGGTCTTCCCACTGAGGGAGAGGCGGTGCCCTGGACTGCTGTCGTGAAAAAAAAGAAAAGAATTGTGCGGCTATTTGGTCTTGTGGTATGACACTCATTTTTAGAAGGTCCTGGGCTTGAGACTTGCTCAGTGCTTGGTTTAGTCAATGAAAAAGGCTCTTTACTCAGATTCTCTCACTGAACTCAGGTATAAAATGAGAACTTGGCTGTTAACAGCATTGTCTCTGTCGAAAACAAATGTAATAAGGCCTAACAGGTGTCATGTATTTCTACATGTTATGTGTTGCTGTTAGTCAGGCACCCTTTGTAAAGTGCTTTTAGCATATTTAGCGAATATTGCGCTATATAAAAAAAGCTAAAAAAGCTCAAGAATGGCAAAAAATATTATTGTATATAAAAATGTCTTTCTACAATTTGATAACAAGTTTTATAAAATCATCTATCATTTTGTTTTTGTCAAATGTAAAAGTAAACGACACCACTGATTGAAAATAATTTTAATTCATTCATCATATTCTAAACTCATATAAATCAAATATCGATCATTTACTTTTTCTGAACTGCAGCTCAGAATCGTTGCCAGCGACAATGGATCTCCTGCCAGAACTGCCTCTATTGTTGCAAAGATCAATATCCTTAGAAACTTCTTTGCTCCAGTCTTTGATCAACCCACTTACTCTGCCAACATTTTTGAGTCTCAGCCATTTGGCGTACCTTTCATTACTGTCAGAGCGACTGATTCTGATTCGAAGGTAATTGCTTTGTTTTCTTATTGTTGTTCTTGTTGTATTGTTGTCTTGTTATTCTTGTTGTTCTTCTTGTTGTTCTTGTTGTTCTTCTTCTTGTTGTTCTTGTTTTTGTTGTTCTTCTTCTCTTCTTCTTCTTCTTGTTCTTCTTCTTCTTCTTGTTCTTGTTCTTCTTGTTCTTCTTGTTCTTCTTCTTGTTCTTTGTTCTTCTGTCTTCTTCTTCTTCTTCTTTTCTTCTTCTTCTTTCTTCTTCTTCTTCTTCTTCTTCTTCTTCTTCTTCTTCTTCTTCTTCTTCTTCTTCTTCTTCTTCTTCTTCTTCTTCTTCTTCTTCTTCTTCTTCTTTTTTTTAAAGTCTCTTTGAAAGTCAATGAATTGAATAATATTTTGTATTTATTATCCTTGGAGGCTTGATGAATATATTCAGATAAAAAGTCAAAGATGGCGTTTGAAATACTTTTTCATTTCTAATTTTAAGGCTTAGACACTTACGTCGATCAAATTATTACACCCTCACCCCCACATCCTGGTTCAACTTCCTTAATATTTTCAATGATATTTAGTCTGCTGTCCTAATGTCCAGCAATCGGTTAGAAAGTGATTAGAAATGTTTTATTCTCTATTGTCTTCTGGCACTTTTCTACTCACTTCATATCTTGTTGTTACCAACATAAGTGCCTGCTCCACTCACTTTTCTGAATTAAAAATTCACCCCATACACCGGAGCATACTCAATGTCTCAATCGTTTCTATGTTATATGTTTGTGATGAGAATATTGGCTGTTAAGCTTAACTGCTGGTCAAAATTACTTCGCGATGGTGGTGAACGAATCGGCGATCTCAAGAAGTGGGTGAGAGAGGGATCTAGAAATGACTTTGGGTTTGAAACGAATATTTTTGTGTTCGTGGATAGCTCACACGGTAGAGCCACGCTCTCACCTGCCAGGCGGAGTTGTCGTACCAATAAGGTCGCAGGTTCAAACCCCACCACCGCCGCGAAAAAATTTTTTATTCTCTATTGTCTTCTGGCACTTTTCTACTCACTTCATATCTTGTTAGAAATGTGTTGAGACTTTTTGTTATCTTGATAAAATAGCAAAACTATTAATAATTTCTCATTTTTAATAACAATTTGCTCTTTGAGATTTTGTATGTGTGTGTATGTGTGTGTGTGTTTGTGGTATTTTGAGACATCATAGTCCAAATTGTAGGTCACCAGACTCATTCATAGTTTAAGATCACATCAAACTAGAATCACATTTTGATTTTGACAGCAATTATAAGGTCAACAGGTCTAATTTTGAAAGGAACAGAAAGTACCTGAAGCTAGGCAAGTGACCCAATCAAGCAATAGCTCATGTCCTGTCCACGCTTAAGAAATTGGGATCAATTCATATTCTATGAGTACTATGAGCATGATGGTTCTAACGGAGTACTTAAGCCCCCCCCCCCCGATATCATTTATCTGACTTCAGATTTCCACCTATCTTGATTTTTTTCTTTATTTCATATCTTCTGTGAATCGTTTTGAAAAAAGACATGTTGCTCATTTACTTTTGACTTTACTATTAATGCTTAAATCTTCTATTCCTAGGCTCCCAACAATGTTGTCTACTACCTCCAAACCTCGGATGCCACAGGGAGAGAATTCTTCCAAGTGAATGAAGTTACTGGAGAAATAAGCGTGAGGACTTCCTTGATTACAGACAGCGACAGACCAAATACCTATCAGGTAGAATGATGTTGTTGTTATTGACATTGTTTGTTGCTGCTGTTGTTCCTGGTGTTGTTGTTATTTTTTGTTGTTGTTATTGTTGTTATAGT
>NC_088364.1:41044663-41077163 GCF_034508935.2 Berghia stephanieae | reverse complement strand
CACGAAAAGAGAATTCACAAAAAGAGAATTTAAATTCAAAAGTGCACTGAGTAGTGTAAATAATAAGAATAATTGCATTATAAATGCAGCATTTATGAACAATTTTTCCCCATGTCTTTGTTACTTTTCAACTTTCAAAAAAAGTATCAAGTTATATATGTATGTCATTATTAAGCTATGATTTAGAAGGGAACATTTTATTCACTGTCTAATAACGTTTTTTGAGTCGTTAACAAAACACATTAAAAATGTAAATACAAAAGAAAAAAAATTATACAAATAATACCAGAAAGTAGTCAATACTAAACAACGGTGGTTTCAGCATTTTTCCGTTATCAGGGTTAACAGTTGCAAAAATACAATTTGAACGTCATTCATACAAAGCAATATTCAAAATTTTATGATAAATTTAGGACAAAATTAATTAAAATGATTATACGGGAAAAACAGATATAAATAGATAAATATATATTAGTGTTGATAATGATTCCGTGATAGATACTTTAAGAAATATTTTCTTTACTTTTAAACCCAAAGATTTTGGTGCAAGCTGTTGACGGAGGACTGTCCAACCCAACACAGGCTGCCTATGCTTTAGTCAACTTATTTGTTGACCGTAACTTGGCCTCACCATCTTGGGTTACTCCTGGAGCCAATACCAACTTCCAAGTATCTACCACTATCTTGGAAACTGTGGGCTTCAGTCAGCTTATCTTTACTGTTTCAGCCCAAGATGCTGATGCTCAGGTGAGTTGTTAATGATGTTTTCTAATTTTTTACATCCGTGCTTACAGCTCATTTAAAATACTTTTCTAGATTTTCTAGATCATCTGTTTTTATTAACAGTTTTGAATTATTGTCTTCTCCACCCCATGTATTAATGATATAAAAAAGTAAACCTTTAGAACTATTGGACCATGAAGATAGATTTTACCAATGTTTCTGCAGCGTTAAGCGTAACCCATGCTTACAATCATAAGATACTCATCTATTACAAGATGCTTTCCACTGATTTATTGATCCAGTCATAGAATCACTGCTGGGTCAGAGGGGTCAGAAACAAAAAGTTCGATATAACCTGGGATAACAATCAATTCACTTCCTTATGAAGCTAGTGCCCAACGAATTGAGCAGTCAGGACCCCTGTTTAGACACTTTATATTACTAACAATTTATTTGTATTGGACCTCAAAATTGAAAGCTTTACTTTATTAATCCACCAGGCTCCATACAACGTGGTATCTTACTCCACCGTGGGACAAGGAGATGCTCTGAACTACTTTACAGTAGATTCCAGCAGTGGAGAAATTAGATTGAGGTCCTCATTGCTTCAAGATACCAAGTCCCAATACACGGTATGAATATTTCTTTTTTATATACATAATTTTTGCAAATCTATATACCCATTGTAATATTTGATTGAGTTGAAAGGTAAAATGCCTATTTGAGAAGACGTGTGAATGATGATGTTGTTGTAGTAGCTGTTGTTGCTGCTACTATAGCTACAGCTGCTAAGGTTGCTGCTGCTGCTTCGAAGAAGGCGAAGAAGAAAAAAAATAAGGAGATGTAGCAGGATGAATAAGGACAAGGGGGAGAAGATTGTATTCATGACTTACACAACATATATTGATTTTGAAATTAATTTTTTTACTGGAATGAAAGAAATATCATTTATTATTTAAGTATTCCAAAACATTTATCTGTCAATGTATAAACCCACATTGCAACTTTTTATTGTACCTGTTTGATATATTATTCAAATTCAGGTTTTGGTGACAGCTTCTGACAATGGTAACATCCCCAATTCTGCTGCACAAACTGGAACTGTTGTAGTCAACGTGCTGAGGAACCTCAACACTCCTGCCTTCACAAACTCACCATATGCTACCACTGTACAGGAAGACTTTGCTGTGGGGACATCCATCTTCAGAATTGCTGCCGTCGATGCTGACATCACTGTAAGCAGTAAGATTGTTTTATTGAAAAAATGGCATACCCTTTTACGGTGTTTAAAAGGGTATGCCATTTTTTCAATAAAACAATCTTAAATGTTTTAGATATAGAATTTTGGCTCCTTGCCATTTCAACAAAAACAAATTATTGGACCTTTAACTTTCCCTTTTATAAAAAATGATATAAGTGTGCCAGTTTGGCATTGAGTGATGAAATATTGTCAGAAAGATGTTTAATTGGGCATGGAATCAAAGCTGCGGAACACTGCTAGTGTTCGAATTTTTAAGAAATAGATAGAGAGAGAGAGAGAGAGAGAGAGAGAGAGAGAGAGAGAGAGAGAGAGAGAGAGAGAGAGAGAGAGAGAGAGAGAGAGAGAGTGAGTGTATGTTTGTGTGTGCGTGTGTTTGTGTGTACATTTGACTGCACTTATTCTTAAATATGAATTTGCATTGTTTGTGTGATAACAAAACCATTCCCTCTGTTTCTCTAGGGAACCTTTGAACAAGTATCCTATGAAATCATTGGTGATGATGCTGCTCCAGTCTACTTTGATATTGAACGAACAACTGGTATTGTTCGCATCCAGAGAGATCTTGCTACTGCTTCTGATAGTGTTTACATCCGTGTCAGGGCCTTTGACAATGGAGAGCCAGTACCGCGTAGCAACACGACAGTCTTAGTGGTATCTATCCTACGTAACCTGAGGAGGCCTATCATTGATCCTCTTTTCTACAGCATTACTATCCCTGACACTACAGCTTTGGGAACAACAGTTATCACTGTAATTGCCACTGATGGAGACAGCAGTGTAAGTGTTTGATTCCTTTTTCAGAAAAGGTTTTTTGTAAGCAATTAAATATAAGTAGCCGTCTCAGTAACATACTATGTAGGGATTAACCATGCTTTGACAATGGGGAATTTTTGCTCAGGAAGGGCATCCTGGCAGTTAGTCTCAAGCCACAACTAATGAATGAATGAAACCAGAAATATCATACCGGATCGGCCGAGGCCCGGGATAAAAACGACCGTCTCTGTCTGTCATTATTGACCAGCAGGATGGCAGTGGAAATTCAGTGACTGCTGGTCACCCACAAAAGGAGGAAAGGCGTAAAAGATGGTCGATGAAACAGATGAAAGTGGAGATCAAATTGGACGTTTGAACGTTGGAAGTATGACAGGCAGATCAGTGGAAATCGCTGATGCTATGGAAAGAAGAAAAATTTACATTCTGTGTGTGCAAGAAACAAATTGGAAAGGTGAATAAGCAAAGGAGATTGGTGGAGGATTTGTAAAATTTTATAAAGGGAATGAGGCCACAAGAAACGGAGTGGGTATCATTCTGGATAAATAACTTGCAGAAAATGTTGTTAGGGTGTCCGACAAACTTATATGGATCAAGATTGTAGTCGACATGGAGCAAATCACTGTCGTGAGTGCATATGCACCCCAGACAGGCTGTACACAAGACAAGAAGGAAGAATTTTGGAAGGAGATTGATAAACAAATGGAAATGTTCGAAAAATCAGAAAGAGTTTTCATCGGTGCGGAATGGGCACGTTGGAGAAAGCAATATCGGAGAGGAGAGATGATTGGGAAGGTATTGCTATGGCAGCAGAAATGAAGAAGGCGAAGATATTGTAAGATTTGCAACAAGGATGGATCTGGCAATACTAAATACATATTTTATAAAGAAATATAAGTACAGATTGACGTATTCAAGTGGTGTGAGAAAGACACAAGACACCTGTCGTGCTGGAGGAGAAATTTGAAGGAAGTATCAGATTGTGGCAGTTTGCTGGGGGAGAGAGAGTGGCAGCGCAACATAAGATTGTTATTACGAAAGTGGCATTTGGAAAAAGGAAGATAAAAGAGAAACAAAGTGACGGAAAAACACAATGGTGGAAACTAAAAGAGGAAGAGCAAAGAGAAATATTTGCTACAATGGTGAAAGGAAAACTAGGAGTTGATTTCCCAAAGGAATGGAAAAGAACTACTGACACAATCCGTGAAGTGGCAAAAGAAGTGCGAGAGGTCCACATGGTGGTGGAATGAAGAGGTTCAAGAATCAATAAAGAAAAAGAGGGAAGCAAGGAAGAACATGAATGAGAGAATGACAGGGAGAGGAGAAGTGCAGTTATACAACCTAAGGAGAAGTAAGTAGATGAGATAAGCGAGAACGAGGTGTGGAATGCAGTGCGCACGATGAAAAGGGGGAAATCAGTTGGACCAGACGAGATACCAGCAGAAGTCTGGATACCACTTGGAGATGAAGTGTTAAAGTTTCTGGTATGGTTATTCAATGACATGTTACAGAAAGAGAAAATACCAGAAGAATGGACAAAAAGTACGTTGATTCCTTTTTGATCTTATATACAAAAATAAAGATGTTCAAGAATGTGGCAGCTATAGGGGCATATAATTAATGAGCCATACAATGAAGATATAGGAAAGAGTAATAGATAAGAGGATTAGAAACGATGTAGACATAAGTGAAGAACAGTTGGATTTGTTGCTGGTAAAATTACAACAGATGCCATATTTGCTCTAAAAGTGACCGCAGAGAAGTATAGGGAAAAGCTAAGAGAATTACATTGTGTTTTCATTGACCTAGAGAAAGCATATGTACAAAGGATTACACCAGGGATCTGCTCTCAGCCCACTGCTGTTTGCAATAATAATTGATGTCCTAACAGAACCCATTCGGCGAGAGGCACCATGGAACATGATGTATGCGGATGACGTAGTATGTTTGAATGATACAAAAGCTGATGCGTAGAAAGGAACTGGAGGGTTGGAGATGGGTGTTGGAAAGGAGGGATAAGGAGATCGAAGACAGAGTATTTGTGCATCGGAAAACAGAGAGCAGGACCACCAATAAAGATAGGAGAAGAGGATGTGCCAGAGACAAACCAATTCAAATACTTAGGAACAACTGTACAAGGAGATTGGGGCAATTAGATGGAGGTTAAGAAGAGGATACAGGCAGGCTGGAAAAATTGGAGTAAGGTAACTGGAGTTATGTGTCACAAACGAATTTCCGCAAAGCTGAAGGGGAAAATATATACAACAGTTGTAAGACCAGCAATGTTATATGGACTAGAGACAGCAGCTACAACAAAGAAACAAGATAAAGAAGTTGAGGTGGCAGAAATGAGGATGTTGAGATGGACACCTGGACAAGGAAAGATAACGTGAGAAATGAATGAATTCACAAGTTGACTGAAGTGAAGAAAGATGAGGGAAGATAGATTGAAATGGTTCAGACATGTAAAGAGACGAGAGAGGGAGTACGTGGGAAGGAAAGGATTGGACTTACAATTACCGGGAAAGAGAAAAAAGGGACGCCCAAAGACTAGATGGTGGGATAAGGTAGAGGACGATATGAAAGAACTGGACCTGGAGGAAGATGATGCTCTGAACCGAGATGCATGGAGATGTGGCATTCATTATGGCAACCCTGCAAAATGCGGGATAAACTGAAAGAAGAAGAAGAAAAGAAGATTGAGTCAGCGTAATGACTGAAAAAAAATATTAGTTTCGTAGTTCTCATCATTTTGACTTCTCTCCATTTGGTTCACATGGATATAGATTGTCTTTGTGGGACACACTTGAATTTCAATGTGAAGGTCTTACTTTTCTCATTGTAAGGATCTACTTTAATGAAACATAGCAGAGCTTATTCATCTACAAATTGTGAATCATGTAGCCTGTATAATTTCCCTTATTTTTGGTATTTTCTCATATACCTATTTATAATGATATTAATTGGCTCTTTTATTTCATTGAATACGACTCAAGACAATATAATCAAGGTAAAGCTTTTTAAAAAATAGTCATTTTTGATAGGCAGATTTTGACAAATATTTTATTTTCGAGTAACTGACTCATTTGTCATTTCATCTTAAACAGGCTCCACACAACACCATTCGCTACAGTGCCACCGCCACCAATCCTGGTGATTTAGATTTCTTCTTTGTGGACCCCATCACTGGAGGTGTTTCTATCAGCCAGGCCTTAACCTTGGATCAGACACAGAACCCCCAATACGAGGTTTGTATTTGTTCTCCCTCTTTATTTTTTTTCAGGAGTGGAGTAGAAGGTACATTTCTTAAATATTATTTTAGTACAAATGTTAAAAAAAACAAAACAAACAAAAACAAAACAAAAAAAAAACATTTTGAATTGTTACTTCTAAAATAGATTTTTATCTTAGTGTAGCACTTATATGTGCTTTTTGTCAAGGATTAATGTTTTCATATTTAACTAGACAGCATATCATGGCATGAATCATTCAGAATAATATCTGTGCAAATAAAGGTTCGTAATGTACGTTTTTAGTTTTGTTTTTAAATCATATTAAATAAAAACTGAAATCAATTTAATTATCCAATTGCTAAAAAATAGAATAATATAATGATTGCTCACCACTTTCAGCTTATTGTTCAAGCCACGGATCTAGGAGTGCCACCTCTAGCTTCACCAGAGAATGCTCGTGTTACGATCACCGTCACCCGTAACCGCAATGCCCCACAATTCTTGAATAGTCCTTATGCTGTCATTATTCAGGAGACAGTGAATGTATCAACCAATATCTTGTCTGTCAATGTCTTTGACGCTGATACTGTGGTAAGCTGCCAATCTTTGTATTGCTGAAACATTATTTGATATTTTATGAAACTCTTTCAGCCTTACTTTGGAATGCATTCTATAGACTTTTATACTAAGATTTAATAATCATCATGAACTATCTCTTTAACTTGTCAATTATAATTGTTGAAAAAATTGTGCTTATTTTTTTCACATTAAATGGTATTGTTATTTTTTTAAATTCTCTCTTTTTACCATATGCAATTAAAAGTGTACTACAATATTACAACATTTCTAATTTTATTTTGTTACTTATTTGCCTCGTTGAATTATAGAGCCCATTCAACACGGTGACACTTAATGCTATTGGTGACGATAGAGCAACTGAATTTTTCTCTATTGACAATGCTGGTGATGTTAGGGTTGTGCAAGATCTTAGGCAGGATACCAGATTCGTCTACACTGTAAGTTTGATTTCTTTGTCATTGATCTTTCTGTCCTTATCAAATAGGGTATGAATCTATTCTAAACTGACATCGTCTTAACATTTTCTCTCCTAGGTCTGCAGCTATAAACAGATTAACAATGGGAAATTTGGATGGAAACGAGAAAGAAATTTAGCCTCGCTGTTCAGGGATTAAGTCACAAAATAAAAGTAAAATATTGATACAATCATAAGTTTAAGAGTGATCAAAATTTAATTTGAAATGAAAATCTATCAGCAGCAAAAGAGCTCTATTTAAAAAAAATAGTTATCAAAGGTAAAGTGCACAAAGAGAGGGAAACACACAAGTAAAATTGACCATGCTATTTTCCAGCACTGTTTTGGGCTAAACAGTCACTTATTTTAAAAAATCTGGACTTGGTTGATGATTTCGGTGAACACTCTGAATAAATGAGCTGGGAAATACTTTTATATCACACAATATAACATTAAAAGAAAACCAGGAACCAGCTTGGCTTATCGAGATGTGAAGTAATACTTCCAGAATTTGTTACTTTTAATTATTTAATTTTAACATCATTTTATTTATTTTCTATACATAATAGCTTCGTGTGGAAGCCCGTGATGGAGGCACCCCTCCAGCCAGTTCTACAGCTCTCGTATCCATCACCGTCAGACGCAACCTCTTTGCTCCAGTCTTTGGTGATAATAGCTATGAGGTCACTGTCCTCGAAACCCAAAGCCTTGGCTCCAGTTTTTTGACAGTCGACGCCACTGACCAGGATTTGAGGGTTTGTGTGATCATACAATTTAGTAGATTATATAACAAATATCATTATAACTTAATTCTTTATGGGTCAGGTTTTTACTGGGATTTTTTAATGAAAGTAAAAAGATGATGTGTACCACTGCTGTTATAACCAGATAAATTAAAAGAGTAATTATAATTTGAAAGAAATTTGTTTTTTTTATTAAAGGGTTAAACATAAAATGGATTTGCTTTTGAAAAAAAAATACAGGTGAAGTAAACATTTTCCAGTTCATACATTCAGTAATCTCAGTCTTATGAAATTAACTTTTGGTGAAATTCCGATTTTGAAGTTTGAAAACAGATATGTTTTTTAAAAGAAAATTTCAAACTTAATATCCTTAAGAATCCATTTAACCCAGTGATATTGTGACCATCCAAATATGCATATTTATTTATACTGTATTTCTCCTTTTCTGTCACAGGCTCCACATAATCAGATCCGTTTTACATTGTTGAACGATGGTCAGAATTCCGATGGAGAAGAATATTTCTTTATTGACTCCATTACTGGTGGAATCTTCCTGAGGAAGTCTCTGCTAAATGATCCCATTAAGAAGACTCAATACACAGTACGGTCTTTTGCTTCTTTCTTTTTTTTTTTTTGTTTATTTGTTATTGAAGTGTCAAAGGAACAATGCGCAACAGAAAATCAATACATTTTATATATTATTTTAAGTAACACTCAGACAGTGCATATTTTAAAGCTTGTGGTGTACTCTCCAACCCAAATTCTTATGTCTTGTCAGTTTCCTACATTTTGTGTGCTTCACGTCAGCTCTTCCTGTTTATGTTCTCCTCTAGAAGATTAAAGGTGTTGACTTCTAACACACAACTTTCCTAAGTATCACTTATTCGTTTGTCCCGTGCTACAAGCTCCTTATTAAGAGATTGGCTGAAGTATTGTAAACAATTAATGTTAAACATCAACACTAATAAAATTCACAGATCTTTATTTACAGAAAAAATATTCATGAAACTTTGGTTTTTAATTAAATCTTTTATTATCCTTTTCAGTTCAATGTGCTAGCCACTGATCAGGGAACTCCTGCCCTTACGTCGGCATCACCAGTCCCAGTTACTGTCAATGTTGTGCGTAATCTGAATACACCTGCTTTTTCACAACCTACCTACTCAAGGACAATCAACAGAACAGTTGGAATAGGATCCTCTGTCTTTGAAGTATCCGCTTTTGATGCTGATACCCAGGTAAGTTCAAACATTGTGCATATACATTTTTATTTTTCTAAACATTGCCACAACCAATATTACACCAGTTGCTGCATCAATATTATTTTAATAGTGGTGGATAATATGTACATAAAATGATAAAATTGACATTTTTCATAATATCTACAATAGTAGTGGATAAGGTTAAATTTTATGGAAGATAAGAACATAAATTCAGCAATTATAATTCCAAAAACAATAGTTTATTGCTATAATTTCTCTAAAGTATATATATATATATTATATATATATATATATATATATATATATATATATATATATATATATATATATATATATATATAAAACAACCAAACTTTTCTCTCTTTGAAACAGACGTTTGAAATAGGATGGGTTAAAATGAATCTTATCAATGTTATTTTTAATATCTTTTATTATCTTTCAGGCTCCATTCAATACCCTTGAATACAGTTTGATTGGAGATGGAGATTCACAGTTCTTCTTTAGTATCAACCGTGTGTCTGGTCTCATTTCTCTTGCCCAGAGTATCATCCAACAAGAGCAACTCATTTATTCGGTTAGATAAATTTCCAGTCCTCATTTTGAAATGTTGTTTTGTTAATTATTAACTTTTGAGTTTGTTTAACCTGATCAGAACTTTTTATAAAATGTTAAGTACAAGAACTTTATAAAAAAATTTCAAGCGCAATTAATGACTTTGATTTATAAGCCAATTTAATTTTTACTAATTTGAATAAAATCAGTATACTGTCTAATCAGAAATGTCAACAAACATTTTGAAATGATTTGAATGTTGTCCAATAAAATCTCATGTGCATTTGATCCTTTTTCTTATTTCGTGGTGCAATAACATTAAATCATAAAACTATATAGTTAAGTTAAAAGAATAAATCTTGTTGAATTAAATGAATTCAGTGCTTTTACAGATTTATGGAAATGAATAGGAATGATCTTTTCCTTATAGATCCGAGTTAGAGTTCAAGATGGAGGTTCTCCACGTCTGTCATCCACTGCTGTTGTCCTCTTGACAATCGACCGCAATCTATTTGCTCCAGTCTTCACTCAAACATCTTATGAAACGACTATTTTGGAGACCCAATCACCTGGCAGTCTTGTGTCATTTGGAACCCCTATTTTTGCCCAGGACAATGATCTGCAGGTCTGTAAATAAATTATAAATTGTTTTTTTCTTGCTGTGTATTTGAATTTGAATTTTTGCTCTTATATTTAATGATTAAAAGTGATAGTGATCTTATATTTATGCTTTTTTTGTAAATGTAAGTTTTATGTGTTTTATAACCGTTCGATACTTCTTTTTAGGTTAAAAAGCAAAAAAAAAAATGTAAAGCAGTTACTGATATCTTGTAAATCTAAATCACATCTGGTGATGACATTTGCCAATTTTCAGCTTGTGTATGATTTGGTTACTGGGTAATTATCCAATATTGCTATGTGTTTTATTTCTTTAATAATTGAAAGAATACTAAATAGATTATCTAAAAGTATAGTTATTCAGGATTTTTATTTATTCATAAAAACATAAATGTTTTGTTTAATAAGACATTGTTTATTTCTATTTTTGTTAGAATTAGTAATTCATTGTATTGGCTTTTGAAAGATAATTTATTTATCAAATTTTTCAACATGAAATTACATGACATGATTGATATATTGTCTTTTCTTCTTAATTTACACGTTTTAGAGTCCATTCAACACAGTAGAATATTTCTTTGACAATTCGGTTGACTCTGATAGATTCTACATTGAACCAAGTAACGGTCAAATCTCTGTACGAAGAAACTTGGTTGGAGAAGCTGCTGATCAATATACAGTGAGTAGTGAAGTTTTTGTTTTCTTTTTGTTTCTTTGTTTTTTTTTCTTAATTAATGATAAAATAATGTATGTCATATTAATTAATGAAATCATATAAAGGAAGAGAATTTTTGATTAATTATATTATAAAAATGAAATAACGAGCAATGGTTTGGAAAAGAATGTAAGGTTCTATTTAAAGATAATTTGAGTGAAAAGATTATTAAATATCTGATAATATAAACGTCAGCACTTATCAGTTCATAATCTTAGATTATATTGAAACAAAGGTGTTCTCACAAGCTTTTCAAAGTCATGATTTTTATTTTGTTTTCAAATATTTCGTAAAATTATTTGATAACAATGATGAATATCCAGTTTTTGTTTCTTACTTCTCTTCACAAATAATCCCATCATGTATTACCCATCGGGTTATGTCCATTTTTTTGTCATTCGTAATATTTTTTTATAATAGAAAAATCCAAAATATATCTGCCATTTGCATTTGTACAAATTTAAATTATTGTTTACACTGTTTTCTACATTGTTACTTTTCTCAGCTTACTGTAAGAGCGAGAGATCTGGGAACTCCCAACAAGATTAGCAATGCCATCCCTGTCACGATCAATGTGATCCGCAATGACAACCCACCTGTGTTTATCGCCGAGCCTTACTCTGTCAGTATCCAAGCCAGTCAGGTTATTGGAGCCACAATCATCACTGTCACCGCAAATGATGCTGACGTTACAGTAAGACTCAAAATTTCAAAAATTGTGCAATAAGTGGGTTAAAATGAATATGGGCAGACTGCAAAGTCTTGTAACTGCGTTTGTTGAAGATGACAATTCTTTATATAATGTATTTTGTGATAATTCATTGAATGCAAAAGTAAAATAAATACGTTTCTACCAAGTAATAATCCAATGTCTGGAAAGATATTATAGCCAAAGAAATAAATGGACATTGACTGTTTGTGTTCTTTTATTCTTGATGTTTCAGCTTGCAGTTGAAGTAAAATAAGATTTTACCCATAAAAAAATTCATTGCACAAACTGATCAATGCAATTTTTTACATTCACCACGATCGTCAGGCTCAGTCAGAATGACTATTTTTCCACTCATCTGAAAGATTGCATTTGTATTACGAGTAAATGGATGATTTTCACTCATCTTCAACATACGCCCATTTTAAATATTAAGTACAAAAATTATTGCATGTCTAAAGATTTGACTTTGTGTAAAGAAATGTGAATATTGTAATTCCAGGCTCCGTATGGATCAGTAACCTACTCCCTCATTGGAGATGATGCAGCTCCATCATTATTCACTATCAATGGTGTCACTGGCAGAATCACAGTTGCTCAAAACTTCCAAGGAGACAGCACAAATATCTACAGAGTAATATTTTTTTCTGCGTGTTTGTCATTTTTTAATTTTAAAATCCTTTTAATCGATGGCAGGGTGCTGCTGATCTGTTTCTCATGTGTAAAAATAAATAGATAGTCTGTGTGATTATACCAAGAAGAGCACCTGGATATTTTCACTGCTATCTAAAACCACAGAAATATTTCTTTTTTTCGCGAATATTGTTATGTTTCTTGTTTTCTTTGTTACTGAAATGTGATAATATTTATATTGACGATTTTATTGTCGATGTTGTTTTTGATGATGATGATGATGATGATGATGATGATGCTGATGAAAATGACGATGATGATGATGATGATGATGATGATGATGATGATGATGGTGATGGTGATGATGGTTATAATGATAATCAAAAGGGTGATGATAGAATGATGGTAATGATGGTGATGTTAACCATAATGATCACTATATTTATGATACCTCATTTAATGTCTATAATTCTATTAAAAAATTAAACTACTTTTACATCTCTATCAGCTTCGAGTGTTAGCATCAGATGGAGGCAACCCAAGCAAAACAGACACCACTGTGGTATTAGTCAACGTCACTCGTAATCTATTTGCTCCACAATTTGACAGAGTTCTTACAACTGTATCTATCACTGAAAACCAAGCCATTGGTGATCCTTTTACTACTGTTACCTGCTCGGACAACGACCAGAGTGTAAGGATTTCTTCGTTGACGCATAAAATATGAATGTAGTATATAAATCTCTTGCTTTTTAGAATTTTGATTTAAATAAGTTATAATTTACAAATGTATCTGTCATCAATGTTAATGATTTGTATACCCATCAGTTTTAGTATTTAGATAAAATCTCCCTTACAATTATAATTTATGTTCATTAAAAAACTTTTCTTTTAAATGAAACAACCTTGTCTTTTCTATTTGTGAACCTAATATTTGAGAACAAACATGGCTTTCTCTGCCTCCTAATCTTAGACATATGGAGCCTTATCTTCTAGTTTTTTTTCGAGATTTTAGATATGTTTGATGAAATGCCACTCTCAATTTTGTTTGATATTTTTCTTTAATTTGAGAAAAACAAAACCCACATAAAATTAGAATAGAAATGAAATTTGTTGTATATTTTCATCACAAAAAGAGCTTTTGTTCTTTATTACTCTCTTATTCCATTCTCAGGCTCCCAACAACCAGGTGGTGTACACACGTAGTGGCAATGACAAAGTGGAGGAATATTTCCAGGTTGGAAGCTCCAATGGACAAATCTCTGTCCTCAGACCCCTTTATCTGGACGAGGAAGATACGCTTGGCTACTCAGTGAGATTTTTTTTTTAATTTGTGTTAGTTTATAGCAATGCTAACAATATAGCACTTTGGACTGAGAACATTATAATTATGATAATTTCAGAATTTTTGAAAAAAGCTCTTAATGTGAGCCATATTAAAATATCAGAAACAAATCAAAACCAACTCACAACGTTATTTGATTATTACTGTATAACATAACTATTTCATCTTTATTATTTCATTTATGAACTGAATGAAATTAGATCTTTAGAGCTTTATTATAACTCCTTTAAACATTGCTTTTCAGATGATTGTCACTTGTAGAGACAGAGGTAACCCAAGTCGTGAGGCAATAAACACAGCAACCATTACCATTGCTGTGGCTAGGAACCGCAATGCTCCACTATTTTTGCAGACTCCTTACAACACCACAATCAGCAGCACGACAACCACCGGTACCAATATTTTCAACATTACTGTTATCGATGGGGATACCAGGGTAAGCCCAATATTAGAAGTAGTTTAACATATTGGATAAATATAATATCTTATCTCAATCTTATCAATCTTATTTAAGACTGAAGATAAGACTTATTCTTTGAACACTATATACAGTAGCACATTACTACATAATCTAAAATGGTGTGATATGTAATAGTTATAGACAGTTTTACACGTTGTTAAATAAAATAAAAACATATATTTTCATACGACAGTGGAAAGCCAAAACTAACAATTATTGACTACCGAAATTATTGAATAATCAAAAGTGTGGAAAGGTCTTAGTTTAATAAAATAAAAAAAATAATCATACTCATATCTCAAAGAAAGTAACTCTTTGTCAACCATGAGTTTGAATTTCTTTTGTTGAAAAGTAAACAAATCCTGAATGGAGGAATGTATGGTAGTTTGATTTGTTGATTTCAAACATTAAATATTAAACATGTGCTAAAGATAACACTCAATTTCCCCAGCAAATTATATATCAATCTATGAGAGCAAAGTGTTTAATTATTTTGTAAATTAAATATCTGTCAAAAATGCTCAGTTTATATCATGGGAAGTTGTGTGCATTAGAGGTTTTAAAAAAAGTACGGACTACATTAATTACATTATGAAGTTAAAATTTGTCAATACTGTAAACAAAGTGTCCGATTAAAATGAGACAATTAAAAATTTATTTTGCTCTAAAGCAAATACTGTCCTGCATTAAAATTGTCTTGTTGATCAAACATTTACTCTAACAGTCACCATACAACCAAATTACTCTCAGCGTGATTGGTGATGACAGTGCACCCACTTTCTTCACACTTGGCACTGACCGTGTTGTCAGGGTCTCCAGCCAAGACCTTAATGCTGACCAAGCCACGTCTTACAGGGTGAGTGCACATTGCTGGTGGGTCTATATTAACTTTTGAATATATATATATATATATATATATATATATATATATATATATATATATATAATATATATATATATATATATATATATTTAGACTCATGATCATACTGTAGAAGACTTTTTGTTTTGTGTTTTCCTCCCTCTAAAATGAAACACATAAGAGATAACATAAGTTTTGAAATAGTTCAAACTATAAATTGAAATCTTTTAATCATTCATGTTTTATCTGTTATTGGATAAAAGCGAAGCTGAAAAACAGCAAATTTCGTTTGCTTTATATATAAGCTTAAGTTGTTTTGGTCGTCATTGTTATTATGTTGAATATGATCACATAAATCAAATATAGATGTGTGTCTAAAAATCACTTGTTGCAGGGAAGTATCTTGTTCAAGGCCAAACTATTGATTGACTAGAAATGTGAAATAACAGTATGAGGGCTTTTATAAATTCGATAAGATATTATTAAGTTTTGTTTGAAATAATTTCTATTTTTACTGTGAAAAAGAGTAATCTTAATTTAGCTTGATTTCATTTTCTTCCATCAGCTGAGAATTTTGGCAAGAGATGGTGGCACCCCACCCCTTAGTGCAAGCACTACCCTTGACATCTTTGTGCTAAGGAATTTGTTCTCTCCTCGATTCACTACCAATACCTTCATCAGCCTCAGTATTCCTGAGACAACAGCTATTGGTTCTTTTATCACCAGTGTGCAGGCTGTTGATGATGACACATCGGTAAGGGATATAGTTTTGTAGTTCATATCAGTAATTTTATTTTTATGCTATCCTTCATTTTTTTCTGTTTAACACAATTTTTGAGTATTTGAAAACAAATATGTTATCCATTTTTATAGGCCAAAAATATGTATTAAATAAGATTTGTTTTAGGGAGACTTTCGATAAGATGGAAAAACAAATAATTCCAATAAGAAAGATTAACTGTAATGAATATTGAAAGAAAATTGAAGTCAATAAACTTTATTATTGATATGGGCAACCTTGATGGCTTGAAATCTATTCTTAATTTTAACCTTTTCTTTCTATTGAGATTGAATTTTTCTTTAGCAATCTCATTTTTAAAGCATTCGAGGAATGTTAAGGGCTCATTTATTAGACATTGCTTAATTTAATCATTATTTTAATCTTTATTAATCATTGTAGGCACCCAACAACATTATTCGTTATGCTGGAATTGGAAACGATGATGCCACCACCTACTTCTTTGTGAATCCTCTTACTGGAGAAATCACCCTTTTGAAGTCTGTCGAAGGAACCAGCTTCAGTGGCTTTGTGGTAAATTAAACTTGTAAAAAAAAATCTAGTAGAGTATGGTCGCATAATGAGATTGATACACTAAAAAAAACCCCAAAAAACATACGATCTTTGGATCTGGGAAAGATATATCTCTAATTGAGGAAAGCAAAATATTTCATGTGCCAGATCAAAACCATCACCTGACCAGCATGAAAGGAAATAAGGTAGCAGTAGAAGAAAAAGTAATTGATGTGAAAGTGGTTGAAACAGGTTTCATGTACGGGAGATACATATATATGGAGAATACTCAACAAGATTGTGTGAATGTATTTTATATGTGTGTGTATGTTTGCGAAATATATATATATATAATATATATATATATATATATATATATAATATATATATATATATATATATATATATATATATATATATATATATATATGTGTGTGTGTGTGTATAAAATGTGTACAGAGAGAGATAGATAGATAGATAGATAGAGAGAGAGAGAGAGAGAGAGAGAGAGAGAGAGAGAGAGAGAGAGAGAGAGAGAGAGAGAGAGAGACCTGTAGTTGGTTTTGAAATGTTCCATTTAAGTTTAAATGGATCAGCTTGCCAAAAAACAACAACAACAAAAAATAATAATAATAAAACAAAAAACAAACAAACCAATATTATGTCGTAATTGAAAGAGGTTCAAACCCCACCACCGCCGCGAAAAAATTTTTTATTCTCTATTGTCTTCTGGCACTTTTCTACTCACTTCATATCTTGTTGTTACCAACATAAGTGCCTGCTCCACTCACTTTTCTGAATTAAAAATTCACCCCATACACCGGAGCATACTCCATGTCTCAATCGTTTCTATGTTATATGTTTGTGATGAGAATATTGGCTATTAAGCTTAACTGCTGGTCAAAATTACTTCGCGATGGTGGTGAACGAATCGGCGATCTCAAGAAGTGGGTGAGAGAGGGATCTAGAAATGACTTTGGGTTTGAAACGAATATTTATGTGTTCGTGGATAGCTCACACGGTAGAGCCACGCTCTCACCTGCCAGGCGGAGTTGTCGTACCAATAAGGTCGCAGGTTCAAACCCCACCACCGCCGCGAAAAAAATTTTTTATTCTCTATTGTCTTCTGGCACTTTTCTACTCACTTCATATCTTGTTGTTACCAACATAAGTGCCTGCTCCACTCACTTTTCTGAATTAAAAATTCACCCCATACACCGGAGCATACTCCATGTCTCAATCGTTTCTATGTTATATGTTTGTGATGAGAATATTGGCTATTAAGCTTAACTGCTGGTCAAAATTACTTCGCGATGGTGGTGAACGAATCGGCGATCTCAAGAAGTGGGTGAGAGAGGGATCTAGAAATGACTTTGGGTTTGAAACGAATATTTATGTGTTCGTGGATAGCTCACACGGTAGAGCCACGCTCTCACCTGCCAGGCGGAGTTGTCGTACCAATAAGGTCGCAGGTTCAAACCCCACCACCGCCGCGAAAAAATTTTTTATTCTCTATTGTCTTCTGGCACTTTTCTACTCACTTCATATCTTGTTGTTACCAACATAAGTGCCTGCTCCACTCACTTTTCTGAATTAAAAATTCACCCCATACACCGGAGCATACTCCATGTCTCAATCGTTTCTATGTTATATGTTTGTGATGAGAATATTGGCTATTAAGCTTAACTGCTGGTCAAAATTACTTCGCGATGGTGGTGAACGAATCGGCGATCTCAAGAAGTGGGTGAGAGAGGGATCTAGAAATGACTTTGGGTTTGAAACGAATATTTATGTGTTCGTGGATAGCTCACACGGTAGAGCCACGCTCTCACCTGCCAGGCGGAGTTGTCGTACCAATAAGGTCGCAGGTTCAAACCCCACCACCGCCGCGAAAAAATTTTTTATTCTCTATTGTCTTCTGGCACTTTTCTACTCACTTCATATCTAATTGAAAGAGGTAATAGAATTTAGAATTGCCATTTTCATTTCAAGGTACTAACAACTTGTTTTAATTCTGTCAGTTAATTGTTGAAGCCAGAGATCAAGGCACCCCATCACGATTTGCCACTGCTACCATTGAGATCAACATTTTAGAATCAGAAACTCTTCAATTTGCTCAGCCCAACTATGCTACCATCATCTCAGAAAACCTCGGCCTGAACCAGCAAGTCATCCGGGTTGTTGCTCAGCCAGGGGTGGGTTTACTAATTGACTGTTAATGGTTCGAACAGTTCAGAAAATGGCTTGTGTTGTAAATAATAATTCAATAAAAAGTTAAATAGTTAATCTGTAACATAAGAAAGTGTAGCTAATTTAGCAAAAAGAAGCTAAATTTAAAAGTGAAAGCTTACAAGCACTGAGGTCTAATCAGTGCAATGACACATGTAAATTTGACAATTTTAAATTTTAGTTAACAAGTTTTACTTTTAGCAATTGTTGAATTTTCCCCTAATTTTCTTTAAAATTGTGTTTGGGTTTTTTATTTGTTTTATTAATGATAAAAAACTTTCCTAACTTTCCTGATGGTGAACGTATGTAATGCATTTGTCTCACTATTGTTCAATAAATTTTAACCGAGGAATATTTATGTATTTTATTCACGATTTTGTCTATGCATTAAGGCTATTTTCTTTCTTCTTTTATATTCTAGTTACAAATAACTTGTTATAATTGTAAAAATGTTATTTTTCTAACAGCCTGGTGTGACCTACAAGCTAATTGGGTTCAGTGATGGCCCTGATTATTTCAACATCAGTAGCACCACAGGAACTATCAACGTCAGGACTGATCTCAGAACTGACCTCAACAAGAAGACACTTTACAACGTACGATTTTTTAAAGATTTTATAAAACATACAAATTTATCTGTTTTAAGTAAATTCGTCTGAAGACGTTATGGTTTCTTTTATCACAATGCAAAGCAATCCAAACTTTAGTTATGCTAAATCCTAAAATTATAAAGTTTAGTTATTTCAACTTGAATGTTCATATAACACCATAATTATTGTCACACGAAACAGATGATATATAAATGATACTGTAACCAATATGTCCATATTTTTTCTTTATTCAGCTTTTAGTTGAGGCCTCTAGGACCTTTACAACCACTGGATTGAAAACGGCTCAAGCTCGTGTTAATATCACTGTAACACGTAATGAGAATCCCCCTGTCTTTAATCCTAGTTTGTACAGCATTGAAGTCCTAGAGACCTTGGCATTAGGTTCCTCTGTTATCCAACTTTTCGCTACCGATCAGGACAGTCAGGTACCAATATGCAAATAAATAAATAGAACCTAAGTCTCCTCTGAATTCATGTTATTGTTGGTATATTTCTCAGTCTTGATTCAAACTCTCACCTCAATTTCGTCAAAATTGATGTGATGTGGCTTAAATACTTTAACATTCGGTTTTCAATTTCATGGAGGAATAAGATTTAGGGAGTGGATTAAAAAAAAAATACAACATTATCTCCCCCATCTCTACATCTTTGAACCTGAATTTAGATTTTAAGTAAAATTTACCTTCAAAACTACACCCAAAGAATGCTACCATCTATTCCCTTCTTAGGTCTTTTTAGCCAATACATTAATAATAATACAGTGATTATTTTTTTTAACTTGAAGCTCTTCAAATATTTATGATCGTTTAAATAAAATATAAAACCTCTCTTTATGACGAAACATAATCTTCAACTATGTTTTATTTTATACCAGATAATTATTTTGAAAAATAGAAATAAAATTCTCTTTATTCATCCCATTGGGGAAATTTGTCTCTAGGGTCTATTCCAAAGGAAGACTGGAATAACACAGGCGTCAGCCACAGAACGGTGCCGCAAATTGAGCTAGAGTGAGATAACTTGCTCAAGGCCACACAGCGCAGCGGCGGGTGATCGAACTCTGTACCTTTTGGGTACGAAGCAAAGACCGTACTCTGAGCTGTGTTGCTCCCAAATAAATATTATGCTTCTGTGGTTATTAATTTATTTTGTTTTGGTACAGGATGTTCTGGAATACAAACTGGTTGAAGAAGCCGGAGTTACTGATTTCTTCTATCTTGGCCCAAGGACTGGCCTCATTTCATTAAAGAGGCTTTTGGAAGGACAGCCAGATGCTTTCTACCAGGTACAATTATGTCATTTTATTTCTAGTTACATACAAATGATAATGGAGACAAGGAGCAAGAGAGAAAGAGGAGAAGGAGGGGGAGTAGGAGTAGGAACAGGAGGATGAGGGGGGAGATAGAGAGTAGTAGAAGTAGTAGTAGTAGTGGTAGTAGTAGTAGTGGTAGTAGTAGTAAAAGTAGTAGTAGTAGTAGTAGTAGTAGTAGTAGTAGTAGTAGTAGTAGTAGTAGTAGTAGTAGTATTACTACTACTACTACTAGTAGTAGTAGGAGGATGAGGGGGGAGAAAGAGAGTAGTAGAAGTAGTAGTAGTGGTAGTAGTAGTAGTAGTAGTAGTAGTAGTAGTAGTAGTAGCAGTAGTAGTAGTAGTAGTAGTAGTAGTAGTAGTAGTAGTAGTAGTAGTAGTAGTAGTAGTAGTAGTAGTAGTAGTAGTAGTAGTAGTAGTAGTAGTAGTAGTAGTAGTAGTAGTAGTAGTAGTAGTATTTTAGCAAAGGAGATAGTGGGCATCTCACACCCAAAGAGTAGAGAGGAAAAAAGAGTAAGGGATATGGAGATACACACACAAACACTCACACACTAGCACTCACGCATACATATATATATATATATATATATATATATATATATATATATATATATATATAATATATATATATATGTATGCGTGAGTGCTTGTGTGTGAGTGTATATATATATATACATATATATATATATATATACCTATATATATATAGGAGTGTTGGTTGGTATTTATAGGTACGATAGTGCTCGATAATGTTGGTTATATATATATATATATATATATATATATATATATATATATATATATATATATATATATATTATATATATATATATAAATATATATGTGTGTGTGTGTATAAGAGAGAGAGAGAGAGAGAGAGAGAGAGAGAGAGAGAGAGAGAGAGAGAGAGAGAGAGAGAGAGAGAGAGAGAGAGACAGACAGAGTTTAAGTAAGCTATGCTTTTTTTTTTATCAATACAGTTCCAAGTGCAAGTAACCGACCAATTCATTAACCCCAAGATTGACACGGCCACTGTTAGAGTCAGTGTGCGACGCGATACTTTCACTCCTGTCTTTACCCAAACACCTTACGGTACTGCTGTTGCCTACAACATTGGCATTGGGACAAGCATCTTCCAAGCTTCTGCCTTTGATCAGGATCTTGTTGTAATAATTGTTTACAATTTTTCTATCATTTGATATATTTATTTTGTATAATTCTATATTTGATAAATGAAAGACTATGTATATTATATATACCAATATATATATATATATATATATATATATTTTATATATATATAATATATATATTTTATATATATATATATATATATATAACATCACGAATATTCAATGTTTTCAACGCTGATTTATTATATGTATAAATTTCCTTATCAATGTAAATGAAGTATTGTTTTGTAAAATTGTATGTTATTTAGTTCGGCTTGTCGGTTTGGTATGACAATGGAGTTTTGATTTGTAATTCCTAGTTTGAAAATTGCTTTTGGCAATGCAAAGTTAAGTCCTTGTAAATGGCTATTTACTCACATTATCTCACAGTACTCAAGTGTAAAATGAGTACATGGCCAATAACAGCTATTTTTTCTGTCAAAAGAAAGTGTAATAGTGCCTTCCATGTTAAGTGTTGTTGTCAGGATTCTTTGTAAAAGACTTTGAACACATTTAGTAGATATTAAAATATAATAAAAGCTTGTTTTACTATTTTACTGTTTTCAAAATTTTGTAAAAGGGATTTAAATATTGATTCTGATAATACTTAGTACTTTTGCATAACATCGCTATCTTTCAATCATCACATTTCTTTAGGGTGACATTGTCTATGAAATCATTGGCTATTTTGCTGCCCCGGGATATTTCAACATCAACCCTAGCACAGGAGACATTACTATCAGAGCCTTGCTTACTTCAGATGTTGCCACCAACTACGTGGTAAGTAATGTTATGAAAAAAATAATTGAAATAAAATGTTGCATCACTATGTCATCAAAGATGTTATAAGCATCTCAGAATAAGCAAATTAACTTGGAAAAATGAAATAAAATAAGAAAGCTTGTTTAAAGCAACACATAAATCTTGAAAACTTATAAACTGTTGTCAAGTGGTGTAATTCACCAAGAACGTCAACACAAAACATCAGAGATTAGATTAGAAGGTGCATCTTATTATTGGTATATTGATTTGAATGTTGTTCTGATCATACTTGGTACTTTTGACAACGCTGTCATGTTATTTTTCAATAATTAAGAAATTGCCAGAGACAGCAAAGTTTCAATCATTAATATTTGGTCTTTTGTTCCTATAAGATATACCAAAAGGGGCAATGTTGATGAGGTTTCCACATTATATCTATCTAGTTGGCTGACATCACCCTTTTATTCATAATGTTTTGAATGGTTTTTTTTAGAAAAGGCAATTCGAATCTTTTTTATGCAATGCATCCATTCAAATTTCACTTGATTTCATCTCTATTTACAAGTGATCTCACACTGAAACAACATTCTAGAACAAATTATGATTACTCTATAGGGAATCGTTGTAATTTTCTTTATATGACTGTAAAAAAGTCAATCCGTTTGACACTGGACATATCATTTCCTCTTTAATCAATTGTTATAGGCACATTGGTAAGTTAATTCACGAGACACAATAATATTAATTTTCCAATGTAAAATCCTTATTTATTTTCCTCTCATCAGTTGGGTCTGAAAGCATACGACAGTGAGCGTCCTAATCAATTTGCCACAACTAATTTGACGATAGCTGTCAATCGTAATCCAACAGCCCCTGCTTTTATGTCCCTGGTCTATAATGAGAGAATTAGAGAGACTTACATCCTTGGTGTCAGCATCTTACAGGTTAACGCAAATGACGCTGACGGGGTAAGATTTTTTTTTACAATGTTTTGTTTTTGATTTTTGTATGTAAAATAAGGCGCCAACAAAGATTTTCCACATAACAGTGCTTTACTCATGCCATGCTACGCCAACTTCTTTAATCTTTTCTTCTACAGTCATTCTCAAACTCTTAATTGAATATAAATGACAAAGTTCTTTAGATAAACAAACAAGATAGATGTATGTGATAATGATTAAAATGAATTATTATAATCATAATGGAACCTTGATTTGATGGTCGTTTATTTTTATTATCTCCAGAACGATGTGAAGTATAGCATTGTCAGTGCCAACCCATCAGATGGGACCAGCTTCTTCTTCCTCAATTCAGACTCTGGAGTGATTTCCGCTGCTAGATCCCTGACAGAAACTGATATCGATTCATTCACTGTAAGTTTGTATTTGTTATTATTAACCCATTAACATGCATATTTAATCTTTACATAGAAATAATCCACTATTCAGACCTACCACTTATAATGATGTAATCTATATATATGAATGGCTGAATTTGGACCATTATATATATTATCCAAAATTTATATACATTTCCGTTATACTGTCCACTATATCATACTCCATTTTAAAAACACTTCTTTTGTTTTTAATCCTCTCTTTGTTAGATTGATTCATATTGTTTTCTCGGAAGTCGATCTGTATTAAAAGAAAAAAAAAATTATATATGTTGATTATTTGCTTATGTTTTTCTTTGGTTCATGTTGAATTTCAGTGACACTTAATCATTGTTCTCCAGAATTTGTTTGTTTTTAACTTCGAGATCCTTTTACAGGAAAAATCTCATATTGTTCTTTTTAAATCATTTTAATTTATTACCCTTTTAACATTCTAGTTTAATAATATAATTACCTTTTTCTTTAAATAACAATTCTAGTTCACTGTAGCTGCTGAGGACAATGGGTTACCCCCTCGAACAAGTGCTACCAATGCCCAGGTTACTATCACCATCGACCGTAACCGGTTTGCACCCTTCTTCATCCGAACCCCATATTCTACCACCATCCAAGAGTCGGCCTCCTTGGGATCTTCTGTTATCAGAGTATGGAGCTTTCAATAAAGTTTTAAATAATTTTGATACCATTTGATTAATCATCAAGCAATTGATATGCGTTATGCCTGACATTTGATCATTTTTTAGAATTTAATTTTGTTATAGAGTGATATAGATGGATTAAAATAATATAAATGAAATCTTGGAGAGTAAATATTTCATTTTATTTTGTTCAAATGCACTTAGTCCAGTCCATTCAGAATCATGAAAAATCTTAAATACTTTGTGAAATTTTTGAACGACATCAAGCACATTTGTGTGTGTGCTTATTTCGTTGCTAATAAAGTTTTGAAACTTTATTAGATCAAGTAAAGCAGGGCATGAAAAAGAACATTTTTATTCGTTTTCAGGTTGAAGCCCGAGATGAAGATCCTGCAGGTTCGAGCTTTGCCAACATCACTTATTCTCTCATTGGGGATGATTCCATGCCAACTTACTTCCAACTGAACAGTATTAGTGGAGAAATCACAGTCAAAAGATCACTCAGTTCTGATACTGCGACCACTTATGTTGTAAGTATCCATGATATATATATATATATATATATATATATATATATATATATATATATATATATATATATATATATAGTTCTATGCAAAGAAATGTATATACGTTGATCAATGCTTATTATTTTTAGTGAAATGAATTGAGTGCATTATGTGTATAGTAATTTGATCTTTTGGTGAAAAATTTGGAAGAATTGCTTATTATAAAATTATTAAGTTATTTTGAAGAATTGATTTTAATATGGTTGTCCTTTCATGATTTGATATTAATTAAAGTTACAAATTAAACACACTGAAGGCGCATCAGAAGTAGTTCTGTCTTAGTCAAATTAGAGAATTGGAAGGCTGTTTATAAAGATAATTATAATACATTTTATTTATATAGTGCATGTACCATACAATATAACTCTTGGTACAAAACATTCATGGCATGCAATATACACTTAAAAAGTTACTCAACTGCATTAAAAAATAAAAATATGGAATAATAGAATTTATAAAAATGTACATGATGAGAGACAAAACTTATGGGATGACAGTGCAAATACGGGTTGTGATCAAAACGTTGGTATATTCATGAAGTATGTTACTCACTCGATTCTTTTTTTTGTTGTTTTGTTTTACATTGGAAAATTGGATATCAATATCAATTAAATTTCGATATCAAAAGTAATTGTGTTAAATACTGGACATTGATCTTGTAGTCCTACAGTCCATTAACGTGTTACAGTTGGTGAAGAACAATAATTTGAAATTATGCATTGCTTCCCACAGGGACGTGTTGTTGCTAGAGATGGAGGATCCCCACCCCAGAGTGCTTTAGCACTTGCAAGAATTTCTGTCATTCGAAATCTTTTCCGACCTGTTTTTGCTTCCACTAATTACGAAGAGACTTACTTGGAAACTGTACCCATTGGAACCCAGGTGGTACAAGTGGTTGCAACAGATCAAGATACACGGGTGAGATGTTAAGAAATAATGAAGAACGTTTTAGGAAACATTTAGAAATTATTGCTTTAATGGAATGAGGTAAATGTTTGTCAATTTATTAATGATATAAAAGATAACAAAGAGTAAGCTGAAGAGTAATTTTAATTCATATCACCAGCACATTATAAGTATATATCAAACCATTGCTCTCAGTAACTTTCATAAGAAGCAAGAACGACATCATACACGTCTTCAGAAAATGTTTATTCACGATAAAATTGTAAATAATGAAATGTCATACTTCATTATCTTTTTAAAATTAAGATATTATTTTCTATTTAATATTCCTTTTGATCAGCAGATAATTAGATTTCATAAATTTTCATTTTCAAAAGGCTCCCTACAACACCATCCGTTATGAGATTCAAGATGTGAACTCTGTGGCCAGCAATTACTTCCAGATTAACTCTGATACCGGTGTAATAACTGTTAGAGCACCATTGACTGGAGATCTGAGCAAGCAAAACGTTTACACTGTAAGTTGTTCCCTCTCTGAGTAGATGTCTTGACCATATGAAATGTAATTTGGCTACTTATTGTCTGCTTGAAGTGAAGAGGAGTGCAGTCTTGTAAGATTCAACAATAAATCGTGCATATTTTCTTTATTCATTTATCACAAGGAATAAATAGTATATAATTTTGGTAACAGCAAATAATGAAATTCGAAGGCAGGAAATCTCCTCATTCATTTTATATTGTTTATCTCGTAACCACTTTTAAAATTGTATTTATTAGAGAAATTAAATGTTAAAGTTATGACATTTGTTTTTCTTACCACATATAAATACCCTATGTTTACATAATGACTGGTTAATTATTTAATGATTCATTTGTACTCATTTAGATTATATTTCATGTTTATCTTTAATACAAACAGTTCACTGTGGTTGCAAGAGATGTAGGAGCTCCAATTCAAACATCAGAGGTCCCTGCCACCGTCCGTATCAACGTACAGCGCAATTTGAACGCCCCTATCTTTACTAATTCTATAAAATCAGCCAGCCTCAATTTCAATGCTCCCCCTGGATCCTCTATCATCTCTGTGGAGGCTACAGATGCAGACATTGTGGTAAGAGTTTTACTAATTTACAAACATTTAGCACATTGAGATACTGTAATCTTTAGATATAACTTTGGCTATGATACAGTGCCATCTTTTGCAGAGAGAGAGAGAGAGTGAGAGAGAGAGAGAGAGTCTCGTCCTTCATGTTGAGCGTTGCCTTCGACTAGGGACCCTTGCAAAGCACCTTAAGTAGGTTTACTGGATATTACGCTATATAAATGCTCAAGTTTGAATAAAGAACATTATTTGTAAATACATGTAACATGCTCTCTGTCTCAGGAAAATGAGTAGTTGGTATCTTCTTGATGTAAATCATGACCTTTTATTGCGTCACATTTCAGACTTCATTTTAACACAAATCCGAGTACTATATTAATGCTATATTGTTAAAAGATTCAGTGAAACTACTAAATCTTTAAAAATGGCCATATGATTTTAAGAAGTTGATATTAAATTGTATGATAAGATTTTATTTATTAAGATGACACACTAGTCTAGTGGAAAGAATTACTTGCTCAAGCCTATACATTTTGTAGCTGTTGATGCAGTCCCATTCATAACATGTGTTGTTAACGGTGCCGCTTTTATTATGTCGGTTTGACAGAAACACTTTGGTAAATGTCAATTAATTTTTCAAAATTGAATTCCAGAATCCATTCAATCAAGTGTCTTACTTCATCATCGGCGATGACAATTCACCTTCCCTCTTCACAATCAATGCTGGAAGTGGCCTCATTTCAGTGGCATCTTCGTCCCTTGCTGCAGATCCCAAAACCACCCATTTTGTAAGTAGATATCTTTTCCTACGAGCGTTACAATATTTTTCTATTGAGATCGTTGCCGTATTAAAGAAATGTATTTCTTTTTATGATTTTCCCCTCTTTATGATATCTTTGAATACCATTCCATTTATGAATAGGTTAACAATATGCTTGATATTACAACGATGTACAACGATCTATTTTTAAAAAGTATATATATATATATATATATATATATATATATATATATATATATATATATATATATATATATATATAATGCTTACCTAAGACCTGATAAAGCAACATTTTTGTTCAAACTATCAAACGATTAAAGGTAAAAAATTGAAAATGTCCACCATTTTTATTCCTTGAAAAAAAGGTGCGTGTCCTAGCTTCCGACGGAGGCACTCCATCCTTGTCTGCAACAACGGTTGTCACTTTGAATATTGCCAAGAATCTGAACAGTCCCAGCTTCATCCAACAGAACTACACATTCTCTATCTTTGAGACTCAAGCCTTGGGTGTTAGTTTTGGACAGATTAACGCTCGGGATTTGGATGTCACTGTAAGTTGATCTGTCAAATTCCATACATTCTCTCCTTCTAACAATCATTTCCCTCTTTAATTGTCTCCATTAAAATAGAATCTATAAAAGTGTTCAATTTTACTTCGTTTTCCACACTTGCCAGCTCTTTGATTTGACATACTTAAACCATTAAAACAGTCATCTTTATCCATAATTTTGATGGAAACATAATTTTGATGGAAACATTTATTACCTATGTCTTAATTTATCAACCTGAAATGTACGAATAAAAATATATCTGTGTGATCCAATATTGATGAAAGCTAGACCAAGAGATAGAGTATGGCACACAAGATGTAAAACTAAAAGTAATGTTTTTGCGGTCTTTTACTTAAAAACTGTCCAAATAATCACTGTTTCTATTTAATTACAATCAAGAGGTATATAACAAGGATTGTCTGTGGAATTATATATAATCTAAAATGCATTATTTCTACGTGTACTCTTTTTCTAATGCCCATAATTTTGTCATAGTGTGTGATGATGTTTTGAAGCTAAAAACAATCGTATTAATAATTTGTTTTTGTCTTCCAGTCTCCGAGCAACCTGCTGAATTTCACTTTGGTAGGCGAATCAGACACTCAAGAGTACTTTGGTGTGGATGAAGACAATGGTTACGTTTTTGTGAAGAAGTCTTTGGCACTTATTCGGTCAAGTGCATTCCGTGTAAGCAGTTTTTTTGTCATCTGGTTAAATTTTCAGAATATAAGTATATATACTATCCAGAAATGTTTTTTAGTTCCCGATTTGGAAGATTCTTAATGACACTATTATTATGAGATAGTTAATCTGCATTATTCATCGTTTTTCATTTTATTCGTATAATATTATGATAGATGATACTTTATAGGCAATTTTAACTCTTATTCATGGTTTGCCTAAATGCAAGATGTTTAAGTTGTTTAATGGCAATTTTAATACTAATAGATTTATTTAACGTAAAATGCTTTTGATTTATTTCTTTTTCAGGGTGTTGTTGAACTTAGAGACAGAGGTCTCCCAAGTAGAACGGCTAGCCAATTATCATACGTCTTTATCAACGTAATCAGGAATAGGTTTGCACCTGTCTTTACTGATAGCGATTGTAGTAAGGACCTTAGTCAGAATTTGGGAGTTGGCACCAGTGTCACGAGAGTACAAGCTAGTGATGATGATGGAATAGTAAGTCATAAATCATGTTACTCAATAGATAATAGAAATTAGTCTGACAGTACAAGGATTTAATTTGATGATACATATATGAGGTAGGCTTCCAGCCTGCAGAGTGTAGGCAATGGTCTGATTTAAATCTGGTGGTTTGGGCCATGTGAAAGACCAGCATTTTTACCAAAACGAGAAAAAGCTATTAGTTTTTATTTGTTAAATGCTACTGAACCATGGCTCCAAAGGACCACATTTTGTTACAAGTCATCCGCCTTCGCTTTTTATGATTTAAAATGATAGATATTTTATCATAAAATGTTTAAAATCATAACAAGGCTTTCTTTGAAAGATTATGAAATTATTTTCAGTTTCAGTTTATTTTCAAACATTTGGTAGTTAAATAAGCATTAATACATTGAATTACAAAACACCTAAAATGATATATTTTCCTCACCAGAGCTCTATCTTTGGAACTGTTACCTATGACATCATTGGCGACGATTCAGCTCCTGTGTATTTTGACGTGAATCCAAACACTGGAGAGATTAGAATCGCCCAGAGTCTTACACAAGAGAATATTGATGACTACAGGGTAACCGATTTTTTTTTGTTTGTTTAAAAAATCATCTTTTATCTGATAATTGCAAAAGTAAATCCTACAAAGGAATATCAATCCCTCGTGCATCTGTGTAATGCAATACGCCAGTTTGACCTGCTTTTGCTTTATCAATGTCTATATACCAGGCTAAAATAATCTGGACCATCTGAATTGAATCCCTTTACTTTTTTCCCACTCCCGATCTCACACTCCTCACACTCGATAGTTAATAAGATTATGGTCAGTTTACGACATAATTATATTAATCCAAGCTATTGCTTGACAGACAAGGGTTTCCTCATCTTCTGATTCTAACATAAATTACCTTTTAAAAGTTGACAAGAACATTAATTTTTTTATAATCAATCCATCATTATGTAAATAAATGCTATGGTATCTTTCCTTCAGATTGTATTTTAAGATAAATAAAATTGCTTTTGAATTTTAAACTATTCTATGTTCAAAAACCTTTGTTTTATAGAATTACATAATTCTTTTTTGTGCATAACTTTTGTGAAAGGGGAAATCATTCCTATTTTATTTTCATCCATTTAATTTGTAAAAGGAATTTTGCTAGGCCTAAAAGTGTATTTATGCCATGAAGTTTATACAATATTATGGGTTATATATGCATGATAGAAAAAATATATAATTATTACTACTTTGATTTTTTTCTCTTTTTAAATTTCAGATTCGTATCCGTGCTCGTGACAATGGAGTCCCTTTCAAATTTTCAACCAAGGTCTGCGTTTTGACAATCACCAGAAACTTCCAGTTCCCTGTCTTCACTGAAACCAGTTACACAGCCCGTGTGCTGGAGACCTTACGTCTTGGTGACGTCATCTTGACTGTTTCAGCCACTGATGCAGATCCTCTGGTAAAACAATCACATATTCCTCATTTTCCAACATAATATTGATATGGGGACTCTCTAAAGCATCTCTTTAAAGTCACTGAATCCTAAAATCTTTGAAAAAGATTCAGGGCACTGATTTCAGTTATGTATATCTATTCGAGATTACTATTTTGAAAAATTAGAATGGAATTTGAAGATTGATATTGAGCTCTGGAGTCATGTCTACTTCTTTGTTAGCTTTTAGAAATTGAACACATGATTATTTTTTTTATTTTTTTTTAAGCAAAAAAAAAAATAAAGATAGAGTAAGATCTATTCTTTTGCCATGTGAGCTCTATAAGAATGTTTTTTTAAAACTTGATTTGTTTCTTCCTCCAGCCTCCCAACAATGATATTCGATATGAAATCACTGCCGATGATGAGGATAAAGAATGTTTCCTTCTCAATGATATTACCGGACAGCTTCTTCTCAAACAATCGCTGTTGTATGAACCATGCAGAGCCGGTGTCTTCCTTGTGAGTTTTTACAGACACATAATTTTATAATTCTTAGATATACCATATTCCTTCTTCCATAATCATTGTGCAATGTTACATTTTTCTGTTTCATATTTATTTAGATTTGACACAATATAAAATGATGGGATGGATTTGATTTTAGCATGGTTTAAATTTTGGAGAGTATTGACAATATTTGCAAAAATACGTATTTGCATTGTAGAGATTTAAATCATTTTATTATAAATTACAATTCTTGTATCTACTTGTTGTATTTCCTCTATCGAGCTCTTGGTACTAGAAGGATTTTGTTCAACATGCTTTCTTGATAGTTTATACAAAAGTATAAATAGATCAAAGAAAGAACAACATTTTTGACATGTCAATACCTATTTTAATATTTAGGGAGATTCTTCCAAGAAGTTTCTTTCAGTTGTATTGGATTTTTTTATGCACGGAACATCCATATTTTTATAATGAAACAAACTTATCATGGATTTAGATGTAGTAGATAATCGGCAAAATACATAATTAAAGATTAAACAATATATTTTAATGTCGTACACATGACAATTCTTTGCATTATCTTGCATATATTGCAGATGAAAGTTATCGCCAGGGATCGTGGCACACCTCAACTCTCAAGCCAAGAAACCAATGTGACAGTGATTGTGTCTCGTAATCTCTTCCCCCCAAGATTCATCCTAACACCTTACAATACAGAGTTGGCTGCTGACGTACAGGCTGGTAGTGTAGTAAGGACTGTCACTGCAGTAGATGATGACAATACTGTAAGTTTACCTTTTTCAAAGAAAAACTTTTAATGCTCATTTTGGCAGCGCATGTCCACAGATTCACCATGCTAAATTCACGATACAATACTTTTATCTGTAAAAGTTACAAATGATTTTTCATTTCATACAATACTTTATTTGTTAGACACCGTCTCTGTACTCTCACCCAGCCAATATTTATTTTTGAAAAACCCAATCTCCAAAAACTTGAGCTTTCCCATTAAAACTGCTCAAAACGCGTCACAAGGTGTCCAAACCAATAGCAATTCTAATAATGTAGGATGAGACATGCATGTAAGGCGATATTACATTTTAAAAAAACAGAGGCAATGCTGTTAATAGCCAGGTACTCATTTTACACCTGAGTGTGGTTAGAGAATGCGAGTAAAGAGT
>NC_088364.1:41022163-41039663 GCF_034508935.2 Berghia stephanieae | reverse complement strand
CTTCGAGTGATTGCAACAGACAGTGATATCAGTGTAAGAGCTAAATTCTTGATTTTGCATGTTTTTTAAAATCTATGTCGCCTGATAAATTTTATATTTTTCAGGTAGTCCATTATTTTCCATAAACATTTTAAAGAGATATGTTCTTGGTATATTTATCTGCAATATTAAAAAGAAAAACCTAACTGAAGATATTTATTTATTTCACACTATTAAACTGATGATAAAAAAGTCGGTTGTTACCATGTGAAGTATAAGATTGTAGTCTAATTAGATTAAGGGAAAGACAAAAAGCAGACAAATGACCCATACACTACTAGCTATATAGGAAAATCAGTTGGCTAAGTTAGAAAATGTCAAATTTCTCAATGAGGTATTTGTACATCAGTTGTACTGCATGACTATTTCAGTCTCCAGTAAAATAGTTTTCTCTAGAAATTGATTTTTTGCATACTACTAAGTTATCAGAAAAAAATTGAAATTAGAGGTCAAACAAACACATTTCAACTACAGCTCATCAAGGGATGAAGCATACCAATATCAAAGTACAATCACTTTGGTCAAAATGTTCATAAAAGATAAATAATATATAACCATCTGATCATGTTTCCATTACAGAGCCCCAACAACGTGGTTGTGTACCAGATCTCATCTTCTGCTATCAACAACACCGCTAATCTCTTTACCATTAATGGAAACACTGGTGACATCTTCCTAAGAAGCTCTCTCATTGGAACTGTTGTCAACAGATATGAGGTAATGCATCTTCAGTAAATTTATACATTTGTGTCAGGCAAATATCATTAAAACCATGCATTTCCACCCCCCCCCCCCCCCGACATGCCTAGGAAACTCATGGAACTAAGGAAAACGTGTAAAACAGCATTGGTGAAAATTAATACACATCAAATATTGGACAGAACTTATGGACCACAGTGTAGAAGACCATTGCTGTCAATGTTATACCTCTACAACTTTCCAAGCTTTTATGCTCGTACCTGTGTGTGTGTGTGTGTGTGTGTGTGTGTGTGTGTGTGTGTGTAGTGGTGTGTGTGTGTGTACTGGTGTATGGTGGTGTGCGTGTGAGTGTGGGTTTTCGAAACTGTTATGATGCGTCCTCTTCATTTTTATGTTTATATCATTTATCATTTTGATGTTTATTTTATTTTATGATTATTTGTATTTATATGTAATGTATTATATGTTATTTATGTTTATTTTTATTATATTAGTGTATTATTATCTATGTCTTGTATTTTTAATTGCAAACATTGTAAACCAAATGACGAATTGCCATTCTTTGGACAATAAAGATTATATTATTATTATTGAAATGACAGTATTTAATGAGAAGAATAGGTGCAATAAGAAAACCAACGATAATATTATGTTTTATTGCACCATTGGTCCTCTTGAAAGAAAATTTTAACCTCAAAATGAATATGCCAAATATAAAGGATTAAGCAGATAAAAATATGAGAGTGGGAAGGAGCATCATTTTTTAAATCAGCCATTCCCAACTTCAGATTGAATTGCAGACTATTTTCCTTGACAGAAATACTATTCATTTTATCAAATAAGCAACATACTTTTTCTCTTCACATAGATATATAACTGATCTCACCCCACATTGAACGGAAGAGTTTTGGCAAATTACACCATTTTTTCATTCAGTATATGACAAATAATAAATAAAACCAAGGAGTTATTGATACTACAGGAAATGGATTTGTTTATGAAAAATTATCTTTTATGGTAACTGAATTACAATTTGCATATGATAATTCCAGTTCCGAGTTGTGGCCTCCGACAACGGTTCCCCAAGACTGACCAGTCAAACTGCCACTGTCATTGTGAATGTGATCAGAAATCAAAATCCTCCAATCTTTGAACAAGACCCTTACACCACCCAACTCAGCCAAAACTCATTCCCTGGAACCAACGTAATCTCTGTCCGGGCTACAGATTCAGATGTCCAGGTAAAAATATTGAAACAATTATATTGAAATATAATTCACCAGACATCGATCACATAACCTTTTTTAGAAATGAAAATCAGAGATTAATACCAACACATAAGTGAAATAAGCTTCTTATTATGTTTATTACAAATGCTAGTTTTATTGATAACATTCTATTTTCTTAATATGGTTTCTGTGTTGTAAAATTCTTCAAAGAAAAAAAAAATCATAAATGAAGGAGAATATTACTTTATAATGAACAATCATGCACTCTCATTTCAAACCAAAAAAAAAAATTGAACAAACTTGTGTTGAATTACGTTATCACATTTATAATACATGCATAATTCGCATATTAGATTTTTTACATTATTTTCTTTTGGGTTTTTTAGGGGGCGGTGGCTGGGATGTTGTTTGTGTGTATGTCAATGTGTGTTTTTGTTTTGGTAATTGCTTTTTCCTTTAAATAATACTATTAGTTGATTCTCATTCATATGAAAACATAATCTAACCTTTTATATGCATGACTTGTTAAGAACAGAAATTGTTCTGGGATTGGTATAATGGTTTTCTCAAACTGTTATTTCAATGTGTTCTTTTCTTCTCCAGGCTCCCTACAACACCGTGTCATATGATATCATTGGAGATGATGCTGCGCCATCATATTTCTCTATCAACTCTGCTACTGGAGCCATCAGCATAGCACAGTCTATTGCTTCAGATCCTACTGACAAATACATTGTAAGTGTAAAAATTAATTGTTCATCAAAAGTGCTTGAGCATTATTTTCTCATGTCTTATATGACAACAATGTATTATCCTAATCATTAAGCGAAGGTAAAGGGAGCTTTGAAAACAATCGTTATATGAGGATTTAAATGCCATGTATACAATGTATAACAAATTATCAAATTGATAGATAGGTGATTTAACTTTTCAAAACAGTTGTGCTTATCATGTTCACCGTAGGAAAACAAAGCTTTATTCACTGTATATGTGTTTATAGGCTTGGTGTTGTCTAACAGCATCCTTTTTAAAAAGCATTTATCTTTTCACTTTTTATCTAATTTGATAGAACAACTTCATACAGAAATAATGCTTCATTACATAGTTATCAAGAGTGGTCATGTCTTTAGAACTTGTTTTGTTGCCTGGCTTTTCTTAGATCCGTGTTAGAGCACAAGACGGTGGCAATCCAAGGAGAAGCGACATCACTAAAGTTGTGGTCAATGTAGAGAGGAATCTATTTGCCCCAGCATTCGTTGATCAGAGCTACTCCATTCAGATCTTGGAGACTCAAGCCGTTGGCTCAGCTATTGGAATCCGTGTTACGGCCACTGATGCCGATACTACTGTGAGTATAAGGGATAAATGTGCGCATATATATGGCTTTCTCTGCTTATATTTATAGATATCACATGTTTTTAGTTTTGTATAAATGCCAAGTATAATTTTTGAATTCCGTGTCACACTAGATATTTATCTTATGATATAACTCAACATGGTTAAAACATCTTTTTAAAAGTTAAATTCCTTGATATTATTAATCATCCATTTAAATTCTATTTGTAGGGATTTTAGTGGGGTTTTTTAAATGGTTCATTTAAAAAATAAACAAATCAAAGTAACTTGTTAAACCATAACAAAACGTTCAATCATTAATCATCATGATATTTAACAGCTTTGATTTTCTATTTTATTTAGTATATCTGACTTAATATCTAAATAAATTTCTCACTATCATCTGTACTGTGCTTGATTTTTACCACAGTCTCCCAACAATGATGTCCGCTATTCTCTGAGTGGTGATGCTGTTGATGAGCTCTACTTCTCCATTGATTCTGTCACTGGTGATATCCTTATCAGGAGGTCGCTGGCTGAAACCTTGAACAGGAATATCAGCATCTTCAGGGTATGAGAATGATGACATTATATTTTGGAAATTGTAATTATTATTGAAGGTTTTTTTTTGGGTTTTTTAAAATGATAATGGGCATTGTTTTGAGAGTGAATGTGTTGGATGTGTTGCTGCTGCTGCCACTTCTGATGGTGATAATGATGAGGGTGATGATGATGATGATGATGATGATGATGATGCTGATGATGAGATGAATGCTAGAGCAAACAAATAACACTGGATAATGATATCAATGTTCCATTTTAGATTTGGAGCCGTTGTTAATATTACAGACACTTTTAAAACAATTTTTAAAGTTAATTTTCCTGCCCTCTAGTAAAAATCAATGTAATATAAATATTTTTACATCAAACAGTTCAATGCTCTGGCTACTGACCTGGGACTGCCAACTCGAAGTGCACAACCAGCTGATGTGACCATTTCCGTTATAAGGAATCAGTTTGCACCAGAATTCTTGAACACACCTTACACCCGTGTGATCCAACAGAACCAACCTGGTGGATCAAGCATTTACCAAACGACAGCTACTGATAGGGATAATGTTGTAAGTGTCTTATCACATATATTGTTTAGAAAAAAATTAGAGGAGCACACAGCACTATGGGCGTAGTCCTATGGGACAATATAAAACAATCCCAAAAATGTAGTGCCATAAAGCCAAAAGACCCATGAATCCAAAGATTTCTTCTGGTCTCTGTTGAGTTGAAAAGGCAATAATGTTTTGCTTGGACATACAAAATATTCTCAGACATATCTAACTTAAGTAAGCCAATAATTATCAAGCTATCGTGACCCGTCTACTGAGCAATTAGGCCTAAAGGTAAATCAAACACCAAGTTGGTCGGGACAGGGATCAAACCTTTGTCTATATAAAATAGCACCCGTCGCTTCTTAATAAAAACATTGAAAGAGCAGTAGCATTTAAGCCATCCCACTACCTCAAACGGTAGTTTTTAATTTTTGTCTACCATATGCTGTTGATCCTTACTTCTCAATAGGCTCAATCACTAATTTCAAAAAAATAACACCAACAGATTATCATAGAAAGACGACGGCCATTGGGAATATCCAAGTGTAAATGCTCTAAGCGTTAAATTCATAAAAAGTATGTTTCAAATAGGAAAATTCACTTTTTTTTTGGTCACAAAATCAATTTTCAGATGAATTACTTACGTCTTATTTCTAACATCACCTCATTTTGACTGATAATTTTTACTTATCTATTGCAGGCTCCATTCAATACTTTGACCTTTGAGTTGATTGGTGACGAAAACACAGCTTCATTCTTTGAAGTTAATTCTGCAACTGGTTTGTTGTCTTTGAGGCAAGATGCTGTTTTGTCTACAGATTTCGACATCAGTTACGTGGTGAGTAATGCTATAGTGTCTTTACTGTTTGATTTTCATTAAGTGGCCTATAATTTTTTAACCAAAACATAGTAGCAAAGTAATTTTTAAAAATAGACTATTCGTCAAGGTATAATCAAAAATTGTATCACTGAAGCATTTTTCTCTAAACTGAAAACACACATACACACACAGAGAAAGAGAAAAAGTATTTATTTTTGATACCTTCTGTGTTCATTAAATAATAATTTAGAGCCTACTGAATTGCCTGTGATTTTAGTGTAATTTGTAAATGCTTCTCATCATTATCTTCGCTAATCCGTATTATAATACTTACTAAGGCCCGTATCCTGGTCCGTGATGGTGGATTCCCACGTCTGAGTGCCACAGCTACTGTCTCCATTGATGTCATCAGGAACTTGTTCCCACCCGTTTTCAACAATACTAACTTCATTGAGGTAGAGATCCCAGAAACTGCTACTGCTGGTACAGCCATTACACGTTTGTTTGCCCCTGATCAGGACACCACGGTATGATAAGTTGTTTTTTTTCTTCTTCAGAGCTCTATTACTCCCACTTCCTACTGTTCTTTCTCTCATTTAATTTGTTTAAAATCTGATGATATCCAATGTACATAGCAGTTGAAATTGTGGATGTATAACTATGTAAAGGATAAAAAAGATAGACTTATCAATTACACCTTTACATCATATTTATGGCCTGTTTTCTTTTTATATGACCACGAGCTTTCTCATTGTCTGTTATAGAGAGCAAAGTGTGCGAAAAGTTCATTATTTCTACTGTTTTTTGTTATTGTTGTTGTTGTTGTTGATGATCACGATGATCTTCTTCTTCTTCTTCTTCTTCTTCTTCTTCTTCTTCTTCTTCTTCTTCTTCTTCTTCTTCTTCTTCTTCTTCTTCTTCTTCTTCTTCTTCTTCTTCTTCATCGTCTTCTTCTTCTTCGTATTATTATTATTATTATTATTATTATTATTATTATTATTATTATTATTATTATTATTATTATTATTATTATTATTATTATATTATTATTATTATTATTATTATTATCATTATTATCATCATCATCATCATCATCATCATCATCATCATCATCATCATCATCAATAATAATAATAATAATGAAATAATAATAATAATAATAATAATAATAATAATAATAATAATAATAATAATAATAATAATAATAATAATGATACTGTTTATTACAATAGGCATATAAATCAATTTGCCTACCCTTTAATATATTTTTTAAAATTTTAATTTAGGCACCAGACAATGTAGTGACCTACTCCATCATTGGTGATGATAGAGCTGCTGAATTTTTCTTTGTCAACCCCAACACTGCCGAGGTGACCCTGCTTAAATCTGTTCAGAACATTAACATCAACTTATTCAGGGTAAGGAAATGGAGCTTGCATAATATTTTCAATCACATTAAATACTAGGGTGAGTCAAAAAGTAATGCGAATCTGCTTATTACTTTAAAACAAATTAAATCAATACCATGCATTATACTTCAAATTAAAGCTTGAATTAACCGAGTAGAATGCTGCTTCTCAACATAGTCTCCGTCTCTCTCAATACTCACTGTCCACCTTTTTGTAAGGTCATGTATCCTGGCCTCGTAAAACTGAGTTAACTGAACTTTGAGCCAATTTTTCACTTCTGTCTTGCCTTCTTCGTCATCTTCTATGTGATGTCCCCTCATTGCCTCCTTCAGTGCACCAAAAAAGATGAAAGTCCGTAAGTATCAAGTCTGTTGAATCTATAAGGAAGGTGAGACAGCGTTATCCATCAAAATGATGCGATTACCTCCCTTTTCATGCACTTGTGTCTGGAAGGGTATTTTCATGAAGAAACAATACTCGTTTCATCTCCAAAGCCGGTCTAACTCAATGAATTTCTGTTTTCAGTTGCTTCAAGGTCTATTTCTACCGTTCAGAGTTGACTGTGGCTCCCTGTGGTAGGAAATCAACGAGGATTACACCTCTAATGTCCCAAAACACTGTTGGCATAATTTTCCCAGCTGATTTCTCAGCTTTGACGTTTTTGGCCTTTGGGGAAGAGGGGTATCGCCATTTCAATGATTGAATGATTGTCTCTTTGACTCAGGTTTAACCCACCTAAAACACTACCTCTACAAAATGCCGAGTTTTATATGCTTTGCCAATGCATAAAAATGTTACTTGAAGTTTCTTGTTCGATAACAAGAAATTTAATGACAGCTTTCTGTCGCTGATGGACATCCATGGGGGCAGCAATGTTGAATTTTCATAACTTTGTCAAAATTTGACAGAATTAAAATTTTTAACTTTTTATTTAAAGAGAACATGTGTAAGTGTTCAATTGAGCCAAATATGACGTCACATGAAAAGAAAATGAACTCATTAGGAAATTTGTTCCATTACTTTAAGACTCACCCTCGTATATACAAACAAAAAAAAACGACAATGAAATAAAATGCATGTAAAAGTATTAAAGTCTCGTATTGATTCCTTTTATCTAGAATTCAGAACAACAAAAAAGCTTCCTTTCATTTCAATTCATATTCGACTTCCACTAAATCATGTTATTTTTGTTTTGAATTTCTTATTTTTCTTAATTTAAGTTGGGGTTTTTTTGTTATTCATTATTTGCACAGCTCCTTGTGTCTGTAGAATATAATGTTAATCTGTTCGGCTAACTTTGATTTAAGACAATGATTCTGATTTCAAATCCATGTTTAGGTTTTAAGCCCTTTGGAGAGGCGTTTTACACAAATTTATTCCACCCTTTTGGAACAAATTAGACCAGTCCATTGGTTTCAAACAAAATTGTCTTCTTCGTGGTACAAATGTCGTAAAGATGTTTTTATAGTATACAGGTTATGGACATAGAGAAAATAATATTCCAAAACATTGTGAGTAAACATTATGGAATGGTAAATGTAAATGCTCTATTTATCAAACCAAAACTTATCATCTTCACCCCCGTACTTTTGTCTTTATTTTATTCTATTATTTATTATTTTTATTTTGATGTTGTGAGACAAAAAATCTAACTTCATGTTTTCATCTTTTTTAGATTCGAGTGCTTGCTGTTGATGGTGGAACCCCATCCAGATCTGACTCAACTTATGTAGAAGTTACTATTAGACGTGAGACTGGTCGCCTTGCCTTCACTCTACCCAGCTATGCTGTCACCATCAGTGAAAACGTCAATGTCAACAGATTCATTCTCACTACCAGAGCTCAGCCAGGAGTGAGTGTTACCAGTTGATTGTTAAGTTTATATGGAAATCTGTAATAGTTTAAATATAGACCTGTAAATCATTAGATTGAATCTCTTTCAAATCATAATTGTTCCATTCATTTTCTTGGTATTACTGCTAGATATAATGGTTTTTACTAAGAGAGCAGCTATAGCAACGAGACTTAGCCCAAACCACATTCTTGTTGCTACTATTGAAGTGAAAAATAAAAGTGAAGAGAGATGATGGGGTTATAGTTTTTTTGAATTGCGCTAGTAAAGGGTTAAAATAAATTGAAAGATCTTTCTTAAATGAATATACAGTCATGTCTCTCTAATCCGGACAACTCCATTCCCAGCTTTTCATCCAGATTACAGAGACATACAGATAGTGGAATCAGTCCCTTAATTGTACAAATAAAGAAGAAAAAAATCCGTCTCCAGTCTGCAGATAATGGAGACATTCAGATTGATGAGTTCTGGATTAGAGAGAGACGCGACTATTATGTTTACATTTCTTCACAAATTGACAATATGGTAGTTCGATTTGCATGATATTTCTCATGTTTCTCAAATGAAAAAAGATATGGAATATTTGAATATTTTTTTTACCGAAAAAGAAAAATTGAATTAAATTAGTTTTCAATAGGCATAATTAATCTCTGGTAAGGCACCTGTATCCAGAGTTAATTCATGTACTGACAGAAAATGCCCATTTTCTTACACGTTTGATTAGAACGCTGATTTATTACAGTCTTCTTTTCTCTTTGCAACAATGTTGACTGAGCAAAATCTTATTTTATCTGATACCATAGAAATCGTTCCATTTGACATATTTTAGTCTGAGAACAAAAGTTGACATCATTGTTTTTATTTTTTGTTAAGTATTTTTATTCAACCATTGCTCTCCATTCTTTAACTATTTTTTTTACAAATTTTTTTTCAGAGCCCAACATATCGTGTTTTGGGATACAATCCAGCTCCATCTTACTTCGATGTTGACCGTACCAGTGGTGCTGTTTCTGTTGTTACAGACCTCAGAACAGATCCAGCTAGACTCACTTTCTACCAGGTCTGTATTAAATTAACAACTGTATCAAACTGTGCTGAAAAAGGGTTTTGAGTTTTAAATATGCTAATTTTCGTGCTTTGAGACATCAGCCACTTATTCTTTTATAGAGAGCGAGCTGAGGAAGAGAAGAAAAGGGAGGTGATAGAGTTTAAACTCTTAAGATGATATTATTGAGAACGTATATCATTTATATCATCATCATCATCATCATTATCATCATCATCATCATCATCATCATCATCATCATCATCATCATCATCATCATCATCATCATCATAACTATTTGTGGTTGCTATATCTATGATTATCATATTCATATTCTTATTATTATTATTAATATAGTAATATTTCTTAACATTCAAAAGTAATGCTTTCCTCTGATTATAACAGCTTTTGGTTGAGGCTACAAGTGATACTGGCATTAGCATCCAGTCTGCCAGTGCATTGGTGAACATCACAGTTGTCCGTAATGAGAATGGACCAATCTTCTCCTCCAACAACTACGCTGTTTCAGTCCAGGATACCACTCAGATTGGAACGGTGGTCGTCACTGTCACTGCAGTTGATGCTGATGGGGTAACACTTTTTATCCCTTTTTTATTTGTCTCCGAGTTTTAAAATAGGTTTTTTTTCTTAATGTAGCCATATAATTTGATTAAGCGAAAAATTTCGTATTGTGCTTTCATATGGTAGATTATAAACTTTCAGTGATTTGCAGGATTCAGCTGGGGGGTCTGCTAATACTTGATGCTGATCCTTTTTGGGTGGTCTTTGTCTGTCTCAATAATTTAAATGATGCCATGGTATGATACAAGTTACATATTTCTGATATATCTAATTTACTTTATTTTTGTTTAAAAAATAATCTCTTCAGGATATTATTGACTACAGCATTAGGGATACTGCCAACGATAAATTCTCCGACTTGGTCTTCCTCAACCCTAGAAGTGGACAGATCTCAACTAAAGTCAATCTCGTACCTTTTGATGTTATCAGAGTAAGTTTTCAGCTTTACTTTTTTCATATTAGTTTTATACTCAAAAAGTAGTCCTAGAGAACCCCAAAAATCTGTAAAGCTGAAGTTTATCCCGGGTTATGTTGTGTTAAATCTAAAATAACGAATGCATGCTATACTTTAGTTAGAATGCAAAGTACTTTCCACCAGATCTAACTTAACCATCTGCCCAAAAATATCTGAATGGACAGCAGAGATGTCAGGAATATCCTCAATTGAACGAGATCTCCGCTGGTCCTTTTGCTAGAGTGCCATGTTTTAATCTCTTTTAATCTGTTTTTCTTATTTGCAATCAAGTTTACTTCTATCATAATGTTGTTGTTTCAAAACAGCTTGTTTGATATCGCTTAATTAAATATATTCAAAGCACTTTTAACTTGATTTTTTTATGTTTCCATTTTTTCCTCTTAATCTTAAAACCAGTTTGAGGTCAGAGCAGGAGATCAGAGAGTGCCAGAAAGATTTGCCTTATCCAACGTGACCATTGTTGTCATTCATGATCAGTTTGCTCCTCGATTCATCAATGATCCATATGCTGCTTCCGTCTCGCTGCAGACCCAGAATGGTGCTGTTGTTTACAGGACCTCAGCTACCGACCAGGACTTGAGGGTTGGTTTTCATTTTAATTTTTTTTAAAATATCAATGTATCTGATTTAACGTCTTTAACATTTAGACTAGACAGGCTTTCCTATTCGACTTATACAGTGCCTCCCTTTTTTAAGGGGGTGTGTGGTTTTATTCCATTTTACTTGATGTAACTGAGACAATAGACCAATAATACAAGATAAAACTTTAATTGTCTGTGACTACTTCGAGACTTTTTTGTTTTTATGTCGAATGTCAGGATAAGACAAAAAATATATTTTCAAGAACTGCAGAAACCAAGACAGAATAATTTATTTTAATGTTTTGTGACTTGATTTTTGATAATTAATTTAGAAACTGAGAGACTGATAGGCACCAAAAATGCATATCTTCTAAAAGTGTCGCCTCTTATGGAGACAAAGTCGGTTGTGGTTGGAAAATGTGGAGTAGAATTTATTAACAATTGTTTGAAATTGAAGGTTGTTATGGTCTTTTTTTAAAATTATGATTTCAATCCTTCAGGGAGAACTGCAATTTGAAGCTATTGGTAACAGTGTTGCCACTGCCTTCTTCTCCGTCAATAAAACGACTGGCATTGTAACTCTCACAGATCGGGAGGGTCTCATCTTCGACAGGGGAACCACCTACACGGTAAGTTTGAAAAACTCATTCAGTAATGTAGTTTATAATTGAAATGATACTTATCTAGATTCTCAAATATTTTCATTATTAGCTTTGAAATATTATTAGCTTAGATAAGTGTGCTTCCAACATTTTCTTGTCTTGTTTTGTTTTTGATTTTCATTTATCATCTTCTTTTTTAGCATATTGAATTTAATTGACTCTACTTTTTAAAAAATTGTTTTAGAGCAATAAATGTTTTATATTGGACAGGTATTTTGGCAACTATGGGAAGAATCCGGAAATTATATTGGAAAGATATGTAACTGAAATATCTTTGTGGAATAAAATCAACATACACATGGATCTGTAAATTTAATACTGTAAACATTCTTGACGATAAATGATTGACAAAATGACTCACTGTTTGCTCCACTCTGTTGTTTTCATTTCAGTTGAGTGTCATTGTTTATGATTCAGTTTATCCCAACTCACGTGACACCGCCATTGTCACCATCAACATCCTGCGTAATCCATCAGCACCTGTGTTCAGACTTCCACAGTACGTTGCCACCATCCCTGACACATATACTCTTGGTATCAACATTACTCAAGTTGTTGCCACCGATGGAGATGGCGTAAGTAAATATTTATTTTGTACAACGTTGGATTTTCCATTTTTTAAAATTGACTTGATTCTAACACTTAAATAATATGTTGTGCTGTGATTTTATTTTCAAGTCATCTCTTTTTTCTGTTTCTTTTGTCATAACCCAATAATTTTCAAGCTATCAATTTTTATGATAGGTTTTTATCAAGATTTAATTTATACTAAAAATTAGGATGTGCCTAGGTCTCGTATGGTTGTGTTATGTATGGACTTCTTCTTCTTCTTCTTGGTTTTTTTTTTTTTGTTTTATTAAAAAATACTCTTTAAATAAGGTGACTGACTTAATCAGGCTGGTATTACTATTGATGTATTACTGCCGATGAATAAGTATGTCTGTCTGTATCTATGTGCGTGCTTCTTTGTGTCTTTGCTGATACATGCAAGTACATTAATGAATGTTTTATCAGTGCCATTATAATGAACATGAAAAATATTTGTATCTTAAACTGTGTTTGATTCCAGGACATTGTGAAGTACGAACTGACTGGCAACCCTCGTGCTTTAGAATATTACTACCTCAACCCTGACACCGGTGTTATTTCATTGAAGAAACCATTGACTACTGGAACCCAAACCACTGACCAGGTATGGAATACTGTATACGATATCATTTTATTATATTTTCATTGAGCTATGGAATTACAAGTTTTATAAATATCTTAATATTTCAAATAGGTTTAATGATATATGGATGTTTTTTCTCAAAGTGATTTAAATGTTATATACAACTTGTCAATTGACCTCGCCTAAATGAATTACTTATATTTTGACACACACACACACACACACACACACACACACACACACAAAATAATCTAAAAACATACTTGAAAGTAAGACTCAATTTTTTTGGTATTCCATTCTTAGCTTAACATCAGGGCCAGAGACCAGGGCGTCCCTGAGCAGACAGGCCAAACTCTTGCCATCATCAACATCATCCGTAACCAGGCACCACCAGTGTTTGAGCAAGAACCGTACAGGACCACTGTCCAGAGGACAATTGCTGTCAACACCACCGTCATCAGAGCCAGAGCTAATGACGCTGATTTACAGGTAAACATTGACTGGTTTTGAATTTAATCAAATTTCTTACCACCATTGGCCAAAAAATATGCAATAAAACGCGTCACTAGAGCAAGTAATAAATTCATAACTTTGATAAATTTTTCTCCCTATTTTATTGCAATGTTAATGAAATATAATTTTCACAATTGAATTTTCTATGTTTTATTGAATATATTATTGAGGGACAAGTATGCGCACACAATTTTACTTTGCTTTTAAGAATATTAATTCTATGTATACTATTCTTTGTTTACCAAGGGTGAGATCCGGTATGGTGTCATTGGTGACTATCCAGCCCCTACCTTCTTTGACATTGACCAAGTCAGCGGCAACATTTTTGTCAAGACTCAACTTGGCCTGGACAGCCTCAAGACTAACACATACTTCGTAAGTTTGATCAGTTTTTATTTTTGTCACTGCCTATTAGTAAATACAGTCCTTTTTATTCTGTCACAAACTAACTTTTTGTTATTCAATCATGATATTATATCAAAAAGAGTATATGTTATTTTATTATTAGTATTAAATAAACAGTCTGATATTTTTACACTTTGTTTATTTCAAGAGTGCTGTTAATCTTTAAAATACAAATGAACAAAAAAAAAGAAATAGAGATTAGGGTTTAAGATAAAAGAGGATGGAAATTTCATCTTTCATGAGTTAACTTGGTTGGTTACAATTTTCCATAACCTGTTATTTATTTATTGTTTGGTTCCATTTCAGTTGCGAATCATTGCCTTTGACACTGTGTATCCTGAGGTGATTGCTACAGCCACAGCCACCATCTTTGTCAACCTCAATCCCAATGGACCAATCTTCTTCCCACCGAGCTATGAGCGTGTTGTGTCAGAGGATCTTCGCATTGGCTCAGGAATTGTAGATGTTAATGCCACAGACCAGGATCCCTTTGTAAGAAGCTTTTGAATTTAGAGATTTCATAAGGATAAATATAATAATAATAAACATAAATGAATATAAGAGCAAATTTTATGCGTAGTTTACTATTCTGCTCAATTCTGCACACCCTTAGTTACCTAGAGAACAAATTCTTTTGTTTTCATTCCGAGATCTTGTAACAGAAAGGATGTGCTTCTTTTTTTCTAGGCCGTCCATATGTTTCGTTTTTAAAGTAATGTATTAATGTTTTAATTGTTGTTTTTTTGTTGGCTGATGAAGGGTTTTGAGCCCAAAACGGTCTGTGTTTGGTATTTTGTTATTTTTAGAAGCTGTTATATTCATTTTAGTTTATTTCTTTTTACAGGCCACAGCATCTAGCAGCTTAGTATCACTTTGATGTACATAATAGTGATTGGGTCGTCTTGCTTTATACAAGAATTATTTTTAAAACTTTAATCACTGTTGGTTTTACTTCTCATTATTTTTGTTTACATTTAAATGATATATAAAGCATTTCTTAAAAATTTCTCTCTTGTTTCTTCTCTAGGATATCATCAAGTACACGTTGATTGGAGACCCTATTGATGATGAATACTTCTTCTTGAACACAGACACTGGCTTCATTTCTTTGAAGACACCATTCACTCAAACAACAACTAGTCAATTCAGGGTTTGTAATTTTGACTTTTTTTTCCAATTTCAAATGTCTTTATTTATAAAACTGACAATGTCATTTATTTGAGGAGATATGATGATTGAGGTGTCAAGTTCTTTTTTTATTAATCTCTCTTTAAAATACGTAGAGCTCTTCACAGGTATCAAAATGGTGCATTCATGTATGCAGTAATTATAAACCATGATTTTCCGATCTTTAAGCTATGCTTTTAGTTTAATCTTCAAAACATATGTTCAATTAAAAAATGTTCACCCAGATGTCCAATTATATTGAACACTGTATTTATTTGGGATATTTGAAAGGAGAATTTGCTATCAAATTCTATTCCTTTTTATTTAATTCTGTCAACAGTTTAGTGTTCAGGCTTCAGATCAGAGCAACCCAGAACGTGTGGCCTCAGCCAACGTGCTTGTCACTGTTCTGAGAGATGAGACTCCACCTGTGTTCATCAGTTTGCCATACTCCACTGGTGTTGTTGAGACAGCTGCAATCGGTAGCACGTTTTACCGTGTCACTGCTGAGGATGCTGATTTGAAGGTAATAAAGCTTTGGTAGTTATGGAATGGAATTAAGAATTAGAGAAAACTTACTCTATGCATTTTTAAAATACTCTCATTCAATTATGCATTGCATTAATGTTAGTTTTCAATAATATTATATTGTCATAAACATCATTTAATTTTCTTACTTAGCACAATAATTAAGTTCCTGAATGTTGTATGAATAGCAATTTTAAAGGAATTTTTAAAAAAGTTGTTTTAGCATTAAAAGAATTTTTGAAAATATTTAGTGTAAATTTTATTTTGAAATAAATGAAATTACAATCCGTTTTTTTTAAAGGGTGAAATTGTTTATAGTGCCATTGGTGACTTCCAAGCCACTTTGTACTTTGGAGTGGATTCTAGCACTGGAGGCATATTTATAAAGAACAACTTGAGGGAAGACTTGGCTTCATCATACACTGTAAGTTGCTTTTTCTTGGCTTTGCAGATTAAATATTGATTAGTATTTTTATTTATTAAAATATTCATGATTAGTTTTAATTTGATCAATAAAGTAGATTCTTAGTTTGTTCACAGAGTTTTAAAATTGTTAAATAATTACTCAAATCAGTAAGTTGACATATATTTTATCATTCAAATGTGTAATGTTTCAGATTATTTGGAGCATTGCATGTAGTACTGAGTAAGGCCGGAAATTGGATATTCTCTCTATTATAAGCGTCCTTATTATTCATATTTTTTCACTATTATAATGCAACTTTACTTCACCCTTCCTCTCTCCTCTCAACCTTCAGCTCCGTGTGATTGCTTATGATGATTCCTCCCCGAACAACATTGCTACATCTACTGTCGATATCTTTGTTACTCGCAACCCCAGTGCCCCAGCCTTCATCAACGACCCATATAGTGCTGTTATTCCTGAGACCTACAGTCTAGGAAACAGCGTGGTGCAAGTCTCTGCTGTCGATCCGGATCAGGTTAGTTTCAAATATATACTATAGAACAGATTTACCATGTATACAGTCATTGTTGAATCATTTTCAGGTTTACACAACATAGTAAATTAGGATCTACTCTTCTGTCTGATGATAAAATTGATAGCATTCTGTCCATCACTGTAGTTGCTCAGAACCTTGTGTCTTCTTGTCTTCATAAAATCAATTTGAAAAAAAAACAGAAAGAAAAAATACCCAACGAGCCAGACCTAATGAATTGTACATCAATGCAACCGTGTAAAAATTGCCGTCTATTCTCCTTTTATGCTTCTACAAAGAAATTTTATTTAAAGGTGTTCATATGTTTTAAATGATATGTTCTTTCATGTCAGATACAGTTTTAACAAACATTAAGTTAAATTGCTTTTAAAAGCTATCAGGTTCTACGGCAACTATCCTGTTAATGTAATCACATCCTCCCCCACCCATGTCTTTATCACTTTATCTTTCCAGGATGTTCTGAGATACAGATTGTTGTCCTTCGGCACTGCCAATAGCAACAAGGCCCTGGACTATTTCTACATCATTGAGCAAACTGGTAACATTTATCTCAAGAAACCTCTTACTGACGATGCGGACAGAGAGACTAGATTCTCAGTAAGGCAAAAATCTACTTTGTAAAAACTTTATTTTTCTAAATAAATGTTAGAAATGTTATTATTTTCTTATGTGATTGTATATTGAAGTGAAGTAACATGTTTTTATTGTATTAACTTTTTCTTATAAAACATTTAATATCATTTGGCCACTTTTATAAACAGAAATATGGATATTTCTGTCATAAACATCTTATCATTAGAACCAAGAAAAAATGATCTTCCTTGACATCATCATCATCATCATCATCATCATCATCATCATCATCATCATCATCATCATCATCATCATCATCATATTCTTCATTTCCATCTTTATTTTCATCA